>NW_022280182.1:0-7019 GCF_004355925.1 Anarrhichthys ocellatus
ACTTTGGCAACGTCCAGTTGTCTTTTAGGAGGTCCCACTTTCCCAGACTTCCCAGTCAGGGTGGACAGTGCCAGGACCTCCTTTGTGAACACCAGAGCAGCCAGCTCCTGGCAAAAAAGGGTCATGATCGATTAAGCCGCAGGAAGGCCCTCTTTGAAACTGTCACTGTGCTGCCAGCCAAGGCGTGCTGTATATGAGAGAATCAATGGAACACATTAATATACAGTTGGAAGATCTCTCCCTACCTATTAGGAATTAATAGACGTTATTCACATATGAATACAATGTGCTTCATTATTTAAAACACTGCTAGTAGTCTGTACATCCCTCTATGGAGCGGTACCACCAGTAGTGTGGAGGTTCCCACTCTCTACTAATTCACATGACTGATGTGTGACACATGTAACCTAGTAAACCCCATCACTTTATTTCTGACACATTTTAACTTGAACAGCAGACGATGCTGGGGAAGACAAAAGGAACGTGGTGTCATTTTTCTATAGCCCTTACACTGTGCAATCAACATTTACTTCACAATGACAAGTTAAAGCAAAAAAGTTCAGCATTGTTTTCGTTTCTCAAAATCACAGACATTTTCTATACCTATTCAACAGGTGTGAACTGAGTTTTTTGTGCTGTCGCAATGACTTGTTATAACTATTAGTGATATTAGGATCTTAAAACATTTTCTGTAATACAAAACAGTACATGTGGCTGGTTACATTGACTTACCATATACTTCAGAATGAGATGTCCATCATCTTCCTCAAGTTGGATGCCGAGAGGATGGCAGCCCTTTAAGGGTTGAAAGCACTTGTCGCCTGTATAAAAGGATTTCAGTTGTTGAAATATCCCTCAAAACATCAATAATTACAAAAAATGTCTAGAATATATATAGGACCTATGGTGACCTTAAAAAATACACTGACTTCATTATACATTCTCTTAATGGAATAATTAATTACCTTAGTTCATGACCCTTCTACCTTTACTTATAGTTATTATCATAAAGCACAACCTGATAATTACTTTCACTGAACTCAGACTAGACTTACACAAAGTGAGCTGCTGTTGCTCTGTAATGACTCAGCGTCATTGTGTTGACTGAGCAGCAGCTTGCGTTACATTATGAGTGACGGTAACATTAACCCCTTGCTGTTTGAGAACATCTTCAACACCATTTACTAACGTGATTTCAGTTAGCTTTGTCTAATTCTACCATACTGAAAAGATTTGAAAACACACTTGCAACCAGTCAGGAATATACAGTTGGCAATCAGCATGGCCAGTCTAAAACTCATTAAATAGTCAATTAACATTTGCATGTTTGTGAAGTCCACACGCTACTAAAACAGTCTAAAAGCTACTCAAATTGAATTCACCTAGCATTCCACTTGAGAGCAATATCATGTTAGCTTAATGTTAACATACATATCACCTTCACATTATGTTACCACATAACTAGGCTAGCTCTTGTAACGTAAAGTAGCAACTAAGCTAACGTTAGCTGTTATGGCGTTAGCTAAAGTAGCAAACACACAATTGATAGTCAGCTAAATGATTTTTACTATCAAACACTGTTTTAAAGTGTATAGAAAACTCTGTTTTAGAACAAATACAACACACATATGGTTATAAATTGCTTACTTACCGAAAACTGAGACCTGTGGACAGACAGCAGTGGACGAACTGTATTGCATCATGCACCGGTTAATCGAAAAGTTGATTATTGCTGTGTACATTGATAAATAAATATTAAACAGCATGTAGTCAACTACTGATGCCAACGCACTCCCATCGGCCCAGATTAATTCATTAATGTATTAATTTCTTGCATACGGTATTGCCTTCACTTTTATTTTTGAAATATTATTGTTGTGCTCTGCGTCTGGTTTTAAAGGAAAAAAACAAAAAAGGGATTTGCAAAAACGAAATACGGCTCGTTATTTGACTTTGGTTCTGTGATTTTTCCGCTTTTGAATTCAGAACCAAAAACGGAAATACGACCGCCCATTTCCGTTTTCGGTTTGAAACGAAAAATGAGAATACCATGGTATTTCCATATTTTCGACTGAACGGTAAAACAGATGACTAAAACGTACACGGACCTTGGTCGACTTTGGTTCTTGGTTTTTCCGTTTTTGAATTCAGAACCAAAAACGGGAATACGACCGCCCATTTCCGTTTTCCCGTTCTTGGTTTGAAACGAAAAACGAGAATACCATGGTACTTCCGTATTTTGGTTTTTCCGAATTAACGGTAAAACAGATGACTAAAATGTACACGGACCAAATAGGTCTTTATTTAATTTCAACACGTTTTCAACCAGAAATCAACGTTGAAATCCGGGTCAGTGCTCACTGCGAAGGTTAAAGTAGAGGCATACCAAGCCCTGAGAACAGACTGTGATGCAATACTAAAGTTGTATCACTGGAGGGCGCTACCGCAATGCAGTATACAGGGTAGCATGCTGCAGTAGAGCATACACACACTACAAATTATTGTCTCTGTGTACATTAAAACGTGACCAGAATCTCTTCACATTGTTTTAAGGTGAAAATCAAGAGTTTGCAGACAATCAAGGTCAGTATCTGAGACCTCTCCTTTGCTTTCAAGTTTGCAGGGAACGATCCGCGTGGATGAAGCGCTTCATCTGGGATGAGGGAAATTGTGATAATGGGTGACGAATCTGTCACAGCAGATACAGTCACTTATACTGTACTATCTAAAGTCGTAATGACATAAGAAGCCAACAGTTGTCTTGTTATTCTGCATTTAACTGGGTCAAACCCTGCCACAGTTACACTGCGCAGTGCGCAGGCGCAGCTTGTAGGCTGCCTCTCAGTGCCATAGCAACCAGAGAGACGACGTCAACATGAACATGGTGAGTGTCTGTGTTGTGGCTTCATGTGTTTCGTTGCTATTTCGTGTTTTTTAGCGACATGTTATGTTATGTTCCGAACATGCAACGTCTTCCTTTCGGAGGGCTATATTAATTGACATTACGTGGGATATTGTTGTCGTTGTTAGCTAACATGGGCTAACTTTAATTAGCTGAATTGGATAGCTAACTTTAGTTAGCTGGCTAACGTCGACTCTGCCCTAAACGTGTGTGGATGTCTGTGTCTAGTTTGGCAGTTTTTCCTCCCGCTAAACCGAGTATTGGGAAGGCTAGGACGAGGACTAATAGTCACTCAGAATGAAGTGTCTTAGCCGCCAAACTCCCCCAAATGAAAATGGAAATAAAGACATTGTGCATATTAAAAACCTGTGTGTTTAATGTAGCACTGTTCTATCTTATCTACAGTACCCATCTGCTATTTTGTCATCACACTAGCGTCTAGCCTCTCCCTGTCTAATGTTATGTAATGCCTCCAGGCCAAAGCAACGACTGTGAAAGAAGCACTGGCCAAACTGGTGAGTGGCATACATGCAATATTTTTCAATATGATTATTTGTTTGTGTTCGTACGAGTGTTTAAAATTCATGACTGAAAGTAGTTGCATGATGGTAGCATAGGTGTTGTAATTGCATCTTTTCTTTTGATCTGTGTGTCTGTGCGTGTGTGTGTATGTGCGCACAGGAGGAAAAGTCAGGGGAGAAAGTGAGCGAGAGTAAAGCCATAAAACTGTATGGTCAGGTTCCTCCTATAGAGAGGATGGATGCCTCTCTCTCCACACTCACCAACTGCGAGTGAGTCCTGTAACGACACAAAAAATAATACACATGACATCTATCACACTTCTGTCCATCCTGGGAGAGGGATCCCTCCTCTGTTGCTCTCCCTAAGGTCTCTTCCTCTTTTCTCCCCGTTAAAGGGTTTTTTGGGGGAGTTTTTCCTGTTCCGATGTGAGGGTCCCGGGACAGAGGACGTCGTATGTGTACATATTGTAAAGCCCTCTGAGGCAAATTTGTGATTTTGGGCCATACAAAAATAAATTGAATTGAATTGAATTGAATAGGTTGATACTGTCTGGTAAAGCTACACATTTACACTGATTCAGGCTGAGCAAAATCTACAGTAGGAATCTTTTAACATGCAATAGGAGGTACAGTATGGTAGTAGGCTAGCTGTTACAGATGACTATTTCAGCTGGTGTTTGAAACGATTTGGTCAATTTCAAAAGTATAAACTGGGCGTTGCTCGTGTCTGTCAGCTCTCTTCCTGAGTACAATTTGGCTTTACTTTTGTGAGAGTCTAAGGAAATACAGCTTTAATCTGTGAAAATGGATGGCTGGTTCCAAAGTTACTAAAAAGATCCTTCGATGTCGGCTCTTCCTAACATTGTGAAGCAGAATTCTCCAAGCGTTGGATTGTTCACCGACTAATAAGGAACGTGAGCTGGGATTAGACCGTCGTGAGACAGGTTTTTAGTCTCTGCATTTTAGTAACTTACATATGCTTATTTTCATTACCAATCAATGTGCCAGTCATTTAGAATAAACTGATTGATTCAGCTTTAATTTGATAAAAGTTCCTGTTTATATGCACCAGTGGAGCAGTACCTTGGAGCTACTTTTTGTCTTAAAATTAAATTATCGAACAAAGGAGTTCAGGTTGGTAGATAGAGGTAGATAGGTCGCTGTGCAGTTCACCCTTAGACTGCACTTCCATGACGTTTTCTTACTCTTAGTAAATTCCTCAGAAAATACCCCTTTATTGCAAAGATGGTTTTTTTGTTCCAATCATAGGCTGTATACATGAACACGACTACTTTATCGACATTCACACTCACGAAACGTCACTGTTTTCGTCAGAAATTCACACAATCAGCAGCAGTGTAACTGACAGAATACATCCAAACATCAGAGTCCAGGAAACAACCAACACATTTCCATTATTGTCTAATACTTTAGTAGATGAATTATGTTGATGTTTCCAAAAAAAACAACTAAAAAAACAATTAAACTGCAGATAACACAAAACAACTCACAGACTTCTTCCGGCATCAACAGGATATTCATGTTATGCTTTGTTCTCATTTATTGGGAAGATGGTCCTCGGATATTTTGTCACAATAAGAAGTGGGTCTTGAGTTACAAAAACACCCTCATCGAAATACCTGATCGTTTTTTGTACTGTATCCTCCACAGGAAGCTCTCTGTGTCCACAAACTGCATTGAAAAAATAACCAATCTCAATGGCCTGAGTGAGTCCTGACTGCATAAATACACACCACACAGACACACACTCTTCACTGATGCAAATGTGGGGTTGTAATGTGTTGTCGTGTTGTGTTCTTCCAGAGAACTTGAAGATATTGTCATTAGGAAGGAATAATATTAAGTCCTTCAATGGGCTGGTAAGTTACATACTGTATGCAACAGAATTAGCAGTGTTTTATAGGTTCCCTCTTTTCTTAAAGGGGATCCAGATATGCTACACGCATACTTTTGAGTGTACATTATTTTGCATGGGTTGTTTCTGTGTATATGTGTGTGTGCGCAGGAGGCAGTGGCGAACACATTAGAAGAGTTGTGGATCTCCTATAACTTGATCGAGAAACTGAAAGGAATTCAATTCATGAAGAAACTCCGAGTCCTCTACATGTCCAACAACCTGGTGAAAGAATGGGGTGAGCTACGTTCATCAACACAATCAACACATATTGAGATAGACAGAGCTAATGAGATAGTGAAAGTATTATGTCATGTTTATTCCTGGTTTCATGTAACATTTACGAGGCTTTTAAGTGACCTGTTTAGAAAAAAATCCTCCTCTTGCCTAACATCATTTTGTTTTATTGAAGAGGATAACTATATTAGCAGTGTTTTTTAAAAGCAGCCTTTTATTCCTTCCACTGCATGTCTTGGTGGGGCGAACGTTTAAAATACAATAAAGCTTTCCAACTTTTTAGCAATGGTCTCTTTAGTAATTTATATTTTAAAGGTATTGTGCTGATGGTTTGTTGGTGTAGGAATCCCTTGTGATCACTTTCATTTATTATATGCTGTCATGTCTGTGTTGTGTAGGAGAGTTTGTGAGGCTGGCCGACCTGCCATCCCTCGCAGACCTGGTGTTTGTTGGAAACCCTCTGGAGGAGAAGCATTCAGCCGAGGGAACCTGGATGGATGAAGCCTCTAAAAGACTACCTAAGCTATGGAAACTAGATGGTAAGAATGTTTCAGCAGCGACGTGTGTTAGAACCACTACCTACATTCCATGCCGCTTCTGCAATTATCATCCAGTTATCCACGGTATAGTCTTAATTGATAAAAAAAACTGAACCATTAACTATCTATTAACATGTGATTCCAGGGTTGAAGAAATATTGTGATGACACTTTACCAGTCCATAAATTCTGAATAATTAATAATAATGAATTACAATTCGTTGCCAACATAACCATGGCAGTATTTTTAGTGAGTCAGCTTAGGTAATGTTAAATGAATATTTACTTTGGTTTTAAATAGAGTATTCATTTAAAGAAAATGTCCAATTTCCCCCATTATGGACTCATAAATGTTACAAAAAGGGCTTGACGGTCTATGGAGTGAAAAGGAGAAACCATGAAATAAAAACAATAATTACCCTTTACATGGTCAGCTACAAGACACATAATAGCGATACGTTGTTTCTTTGAAGTTATGATTGGAGATCTCTTTTCCTGTGGTTTCCAGGAACCCCAGTCATCAAACAGGAGGAGGATGAAGCAGATGGAGAGAACTGAGGAGCATGACTCTCTGCAAAACTGCAACCTCCTTTTCTGGAGTCTTCCCTTTTTTTAAAGTTTTGTATGGTTTGTCATGGTGCTTTTCTTTTTATAAAATGATTTTTACAACAGCGTACACTTTGTTAGAGATAGACAAGCACAAGATGACCAATTATGTTTTATAGAATGAGAAAAGTCTGTTAAAAAAAGATCAATACTTAAATTGGCAATCTCGCAGATTTACATTTGAATAAATGTCTTTTACCTATCACTGAGCGGTAACACAGTGGTGATTGAGCCTATGGCCCACTGATTGCAATATATATATATATATATATATATATATATATATATATATATATATAT
>NW_022280182.1:7029-16936 GCF_004355925.1 Anarrhichthys ocellatus
TATATATATATATATATATATATATATATATATATATATATATATATTTGCAGTATTACCAATTGGGTGTCTGTGGTTACATTCCCGAGAAAAAATGCTGTATTTCAGTTTTTCCTAACAAACACACAAAAAACACAATTCTGAACACAATTCTAAAAAAAATAGCATGTTAGTATGGAATTTTGGGCGCAGCCATTGGCTTCACGCTATTAAACTCAAAGCACAATCCCATTGTTTTCACTCAAATAGAAATTGTAAATCAACCACGACTGAAATCTTAACGACTGCCACTTTAAGGCCTTGTGGGCTTGGGACCAAAAAAAAGTGTTGGTGAGACCTTATCAGTGGAAATACATGATGAGCACAGTACTATTTATGGGCCAAAAACACTGTCCTCCCTCCATGGAGAGATGAGCATATACAGCTAAATATAAGATGTATGATGCTACTTTCACACCATAGACTAAGCAGTGGAACAATTGTGACTTGGAGAGATACATTTAAGAGTGAATAACAAATGTAAATCAGGGTCTGTTACCGAACTGTGACTTCTCAGGTAGTAAACAGTAGAAGCATTATAGCAGGAAGTTGGTATTTACGATCCTTCCCATGGGACATGAAGGGGCCATCACTGGCCACATTGCAACAGCCTTTGGTCAGGACTGTGGAGCCACAGTGATAACTTACATGCAGAAACATACATATACAGTTCTGTTTGGCAATGTGTTTGAGGTATTCTATTTATATGTTCTAAACGTTTTGAACTCTTTGAATGGCAGAAACTAGTTTACTGTATTTTACTGACAGTTCTAATCTCATTTTGAATTCTTAGATTTTACATTGTTCCAGTTTTTGTTATATATGTTATATGCATGTATAATGCATGTAGCATGTCCTCATTAATTACATGACACGTTGTCTTGGATAAATTATTTTCATGTTTTAAAGTATTTGTACATACAATTGTAAAGTATTTTTTTTTGTTTATTTGAAATAAATGATATCTCAGTTGAGCATTGTTACTTGAAATACAACATTAATATTGATAAATTCTGAAAATAAAGTATAGAATAATTTAGTACTTGGACTAATGCATCCAAACAGGGTTTTTCTTTTATAATTCTAACAATAGGTAATTTACAGTCACGTGATTGGCATATTTTGTCTCCACGAGTTAACCACCCATAGATTGTAGGAAGTTTCCCCTGTTAATGTACGTGAAACATGTACTTTAACAGGGCACCAATGAAAAGTAAGTCCAACCTACCGCTTTCAGAATCCCATTTATAATTGGCCTAAATAGATATCAGTCACAACTTCTTCCATTCGCTTCCCTGGCAACGGCCCTCGTACCCGGAAGTTGTTGTCTTCGCCGCGAAATATCAACAGCTCAACTTCAGAGCGGTAGAAGTTTCTTGAAAATATGTCTATTAAAAACAGTCTCTACTGGAATAAGCGTGACAGCTTAGTGGATAGAACGTTTGTCCGTATGCCTGTCGTGTGCTGTGGCTGTAATGCAGCGGAGTAAAGCGGCTGTGAGTGTGGAAGTGAAGCAGGTGATAGGAGCTCTCTGCAGACTGCTAGCGGCCGCCGGCCTGGAATCTGTCCCCCCACCGGAGAACTTCAGACGGGCTAAATTCGGCGGTGGACCCGAGGTGGTACGTTCCTATTCTGTTGTCACTGTCAGGGTGGAATGTAACTGTATTTTCTCTTGAGGTAAGGCTACATGTATTATTATTATTTGACAGCTTTAGGTACTAGTTACTTGATTTTCACTGTATTAGCTAGGAGTAGCCGAAATCAAACTGTGTAAAGCTGTTTTAATTCCATGATGATTTCTTGCAACACAAAAGCCAAACAAGTCATTACATACCGGTATTCTGGTAATAATGAATTATTTTTCATCGATTGTAATTGGATCTCAGCAGGAGCAGAAAATGGGAGAACATGTGGCAATGATATCAGTAAGGCAACAATAACATCAGCAGTGCGTCATGCTAAGAAGAAGCAGAGTGGAGCACTCTGTAAAGCAGCACGTGTTCCTGTCCTGTGCTTTCGGTGGCAGCACTCTTCCTAACAGACCGTGGACTGTACATATTTGACATCTCTCTGCTGTTGTTTCCCAGGAGGACCAGTTCTGGCAGCTCCTCGTCGGTATGCTTCAGACATCTAGCATTGTTTCACAGCCTGGAGGAGGTACGTCACGTGGATCCCTCTGTGGCTTTAATGCTATTTTCAGGACTTTACTTTAATTTCCACGGAGATATTTTTTTCCCAGGATTTGAAAACATCCCAGTAGACAAAACACGTGTTTGCACATTAAATTGGTACATGGAAAAGCACCTAAAATGACACATTGTCCAATATTTAAAGTCTGTTCTGTGTGCTTATAAAAACATCATCTTGTGACTATTGATCACCACATATATGATCATGTACCCACTTTGTTTATAACCCTATTTGACTCTGATAACCACTGCACTTATTGACTTGGATTCAGTTCCAAAACACGCTCTCTGCACATAGCCGGACCAAACCCACTGGCATCTCCTGATGGGGATGAAAAGCATTTAAGCGGACTTGCTGAGTGACCGAGTGTGTTTTCTCCATCTGTGTTTAGCCGCAGAGAACAGGAAGCTGGTGGCGGCAGGCCTCTGGCAGACAGGCTACCATGCGGACTGGATGTATGGGAGCTGGGGGGGGGGGGGGGAGGAGGAGGAGGAGGACGACTCTCCAGCAGAGACCTCCTCCTGGCGCTGGGCTGGCTGCTCGCTACAGGAAAACTGGACGAGCTGCTGACCTGGCGAGTGCAGCGGCTGGACAAGACACTGCTCACACCTACACCTGTAAGTATCCCATCACGTTAAACCTAATTGTGTATTGGTAAATGTGTATAACTTAATATCTCTCTGTCAGATGAACCCCCAGCTCCCCAATGAGCTCCCGTTAGACTCTGCATCTCTGAGGAAACTGCAGTGGCTCATTGGTTGCCTGAGACACCAGGGGCGGACCCTGCTGTCCATGCAAGAGGAGCGAACTCGCTTGCTCCACGCTGTGAGAAAAATCCCGTCTTTTCCAACTTTTCCACATGCTGCCATTCTGTACAGTGAACTGAACATTGCTTAAAGTTAAGCAAGTCCAACATTTTGTGCAGGAAGCGTGACAATGACGGAAGTTTCCATTCCAAACCGAAGCCAAGACTTTTTCTGCTCAATGATGCGAACATCCCAAAAGACAGAATAAACTCACTGTTTATGCCCTTTGGCTACTGTCAAGTGTTTTTCTGCCTTAAAATGTGGAAATATTTTTTAAATACTCAGTTTAAGTAACTGAAATAGGTATTTGAATAAGTTCTATGAAATCCATGTTTTTCTCAGGTGTTCTTTGCCAGCATTCCCTCTTCTGTATCCTCCTCCTCTGATCAAAGCTCAACCGTGCTAAGGGAGGTAAGAGAGTGTGCTGCTGTTATTGAAAAGAAAATAAGAATTACATGCTCTGCCTATAGTTAGTTACATAACTGAACAATTTCCTCTCTGTTTACAATATGTGTTAAACATGTTCTATCTTACTTTCAGGCCACAAGTCATTTGGGTTTTGTCAATGCCAAGAAAATCAAATGTTTGAGTGTCATGTTCTTTATTGTTTATTTGACACTTCGTTACCAAGCTTTTGGCCACGTCATGATAGTGAAGTTTGACTCGATAGCTTACTTAGTTTAAGAATTCAACAATAAACAGTTAATTTAGTTTGTTTTGTTGTTTGTGTAATTTCTTAATCTTGTCAAATGCAGTGTTAAAGTTACATCTGAGGGTACATCGTCATACTGTGTTAACACAACATGCTTTGGGGTGTCCTTAAAACTATAATGTGTGTGTGTGCGTTACAGGACTGTGTTTGTGTGCAGTGGCTCTGTGACCTCCTAGAAGCATATCTGAACTGGAAACAGGTGGAGAAAGTCTTCTGGACCTGGATGGTGAGTGAGACACAACAGCATGATTCAACACAGAAGTGATTTCCAACACTTGGCCCGGTTCACACCTGGTTTATCTGATCACAAGAGGAAACGCCTTTTTCCTCCAAGTGAGGAAATAGAATATTGGCAATACGCATAATCCGGTTGAAATTCATAAACATTTTTTAAAGCTTGTCATGTAAGAGAGACAGTAAAAAAATGGACTGATCAAAGTTGTCATATTGACATTTAAGGTGTTTTGATTTAGTCCCAACGTCAACATGCAAGAAAACATTCCACCTTAAAAGCTGCCCATTGCCTTTGAGTGGTACAGTTAATGAAATATTTTTTTTCTCAGTCTTTTGTTAGCAAAGTGCTGCATTTGCTCGGCACAAATAAGTAAATGAGATCATCTGAAACAGGTTAACAACACATTTGGTCTTTGCAAACAGAAACGATGTCCATGTTTATTTGCAAGTAGAGAATGGAAATGAGATCCGATAAGTGGTCACTGAAGACTAGGGGTGCAACGGATCACAAACCTCACGGTTCGGTTCGGCAACCACGGTTCAGATCATTTTTCGGATCATCAAAGAAAAGGGGAGGAGACAAATATAACATTACATTACATTGCAGCCATTTAGCAGACGCTTTGATCCAAAGCGACTTACAATAAGTGTATTCAACATAGGTATTCAAGAGAACTACTAGTCACCAGAAGTCATAAGTGCATCTCCTTTGTTAAACAAGCATCTAAGAGCATAAACCAGAGCAAAAAGTACAGTGCAAAAACAAACCAATAAGTGCAACAACTAATACAAATACAATAAGTGCAACAACAAGGTTATGTCATTCAAATACACTGCAATAATGTTTACCATTACTGTGAAATGGTCTACAACTTTACATTTGTTTTCAAAAAGATGAGAATATCTCCATTGTCTGGGTAGAAGGTAGACCTTTCTGTGGTGACAGGGATATTGATATTGGGCCTGTCTAGCTTCCACTCTACTGCTTCTGTCAGCACCTGCACCAGGTGTGTGTCTGTGTGACTCTCACAGAGGGGGCGTGTCTGTGTGACTCTCGCAGAGGGGGCATGTCTGCAGCACCGGACTATGAATCTCCTCCGTGATGAAGTGAGCGGTCAGTCTTTTCCTCTTCATAGAGGAACGATCTTCATTCTGAAGTGGGTGCGTGAGGGGATTTCATAGCGTGGCTCAAGCACTTTAACCCGATTTTGAAATCCTTTATTTTCCACAACGGAGTGTCCCCCGTCGCTGACAGACCGGGATGGTGTCTCTTCATGTGTGTGGACATGCCCGATACTGCCGTTGTCGTGTGTGTCTTTAAACAACGCCTACATATCGTAATGGTTTTGTCCACCTCCCTCATCCCGTCATTATAAGTTACAGGGAAGACAAAATGCTCCTAAACTTGCGATTTAAATGACGCCGGGAGCTTCTCAAGCTCCTCCACTCGCCATGACTTTCACCGTTAAATGCTTTTAACACGCTCCGTTTACGTGAACACACTACTGCTTTATATCTGTTCACTGACACTCTGCATTGATATTCGGGGACTTGTTACTTGAAAAGTAACAGCATCAGTAAAACTTTATTACACACAATGATGATTACACTGTAAAAACAAAATCATCGGTCGGTGATCCGTTACAGATCGATCCGTGATCGGTTACACCACTACTGAAGACGCATTCTAATGCCGGGTGTAAACGGGGCCATTTATTGTGATGTCAGCAGCCATGTATGCTTGGAAATGTGACGCAAAGCGTGTGTGTGTGTGTGTAGGACAGTGTGTTGGATTGCCATCTGACAGATCCTGTCGTCGAGGAGACTACACATGATGCACCCAATGGGAGCGCAAGAGTGTGTCACCACGGAAACCGGGGGCTAGGAAAATTGGAGGACGTGCTATTGAGGCTGCCTACAGGACAGGTGTGCAACACACACCCACACACACAGGTTGTTCATTTCTACAGAGGTCGAAAATGAATGAAAAAGTATGTGATTGAACTAAAGGAACGCTTCAAGAAAGGGGGATTCTCTGTTACATATATACAGGTGCTGGTCATATAATTAGAATATCATCAAAAAGTTGATTTATTTCACTAATTCCATTCAAAAAGTGAAACTTGTCTATTATATTCAGTCATTACACACAGACTGATATATTTCAAATGTTTATTTCTTTTAATTTTGATGATTATAACTGACAACTAAGGAAAATCCCAAATTCAGTATCTCAGAAAATTAGAATATTGTGAAAAGGTTCAAAATTGAAGACACCTGGTGCCACACTCTAATCAGCTAATTAACTCAAAACACCTGCAAAGGCCTTTAAATGTTCTCTCAGTCTAGTTCTGTAGGCTACACAATCATGGGGAAGACTGCTGACTTGACAGTTGTCCAAAAGACGACCATTGACACCTTGCACAAGGAGGGCAAGACACAAAAGGTCATTGCAAAAGAGGCTGGCTGTTCACAGCTCTGTGTCCAAGCACATTAATAGAGAGGCGAAGGGAAGGAAAAGATGTGGTAGAAAAATGTGTACAAGCAATAGGGATAACCGCACCCTGGAGAGGATTGTGAAACAAAACCGATTCAGAAAGAGTGGACTGCAGCTGGAGTCAGTGCTTCAAGAACCACTACGCACAGACGTATGCAAGACATGGGTTTCAGCTGTCGCATTCCTTGTGTCAAGCCACTCTTGAACAACAGACAGCGTCAGAAGCGTCTCGCCTGGGCTAAAGACAAAAAGGACTGGACTGCTGCTGAGTGGTCCAAAGTTATGTTCTCTGATGAAAGTAAATTTTGCATTTCCTTTGGAAATGAGGGTCCCAGAGTCTGGAGGAAGAGAGGAGAGACACACAATCCACGTTGCTTGAGGTCCAGTGTAAAGTTTCCACAGTCAGTGATGGTTTGGGGTGCCATGTCATCTGCTGGTGTTGGTCCACTGTGTTTTCTGAGGTCCAAGGTCAACGCAGCCGTATACCAGGAAGTTTTAGAGCACTTCATGCTTCCTGCTGCTGACCAACTTTATGGAGATGCAGATTTCATTTTCCAACAGGACTTGGCACCTGCACACAGTGCCAAAGCAACCAGTACCTGGTTTAAGGACCATGGTATACCTGTTCTTAATTGGCCAGCAAACCCGCCTGACCTTAACCCCATAGAAAATCTATGGGGTATTGTGAAGAGGATGATGCGAAATGCCAGACCCAACAATGCAGAAGAGCTGAAGGCCACTATCAGAGCAACCTGGGCTCTCATAACACCTGAGCAGTGCCACAGACTGATCGACTCTATGCCACGCCGCATTGCTGCAGTAATTCAGGCAAAAGGAGCCCCAACTAAGTATTGAGTGCTGTACATGCTCATATTTTTCATGTTCATACTTTTCAGTTGGCCAAGATTTCTAAAAATCCTTTCTTTGTATTGGTCTTAAGTAATATTCTAATTTTCTGAGATACTGAATTTGGGATTCTCCTTAGTTGTCAGTTATAATCATCAAAATTAAAAGAAAAACATTTGAAATATCAGTCTGTGTGTAATGAATGAATATAATAGACAAGTTTCACTTTTTGAATGGAATTAGTGAAATAAATCAACTTTTTGATGATATTCTAATTATATGACCAGCACCTGTATATTACATATCAGTGGCGGGTCGTGCATTTTATACCTGGGCCTTCTGTGCTTTCCTACTACAGTTGAATAACCTAATTATGAGCCACAGCTACGGCTATTATTTGTTTCTAGGGGTGTAATAACACATATTCGTATTAAACCGTTCGGTACGAGGCTTACGAACCGAACAATACGTTTGAATAATACTAGTGCATTTGGAAAACGCAGAAGCTTAAATTGTGGGAAATATGTTTTCGGTGGACCACGCTCACGTAACAGACAACGGGCTGTGTGACCTCTCAACCCGGAACAAAAAAAACCATAACAAAAAACAGCTGAGGCTACGCTAAACTAGCTTATCGCGCGTTAACGCAGTTTGTTTTTTCATTATTAAGCGGACATTTTTAACACAAGAACTGGGCAGAGAGCGGTGATCTGCTGCCGCTCTCCCCACCCCCCCCACCGGGTGACACGCCAGATCCAGAACCGTCGGTCCCTCCTGTCTCGCACGCACGCACGCACGCACGATCGTCTCGTCACAGGATCAAACGTGACGATATCAAAACACATATTGTCGTATTTTTAAATAAACATAAGCACGTGAGAACAAACTGCAACTCTTTATTAGCATAACTTCCACATGCACGTTACTGTAAGGATTACAGATACTTGAACCCAAAAGCACAACTCGGAGACAAAATACAAGTTTAGTTCTTTTACTTGAGTTCAGGCAGGGTCAAAACCGGGAGGTCAGTCAAACAGGCGAACAAATCCAATAAGGGGCAGGCAAAAATCCAAGGCAAACAGGGTCGGAACAGGCAGATCAGGAACAATATAAAGATACGCTGGAGAACTTGGCAATAATACATAAGACAATCTGGCAGGGAGCAAGTGAGGGGACTTAAATAGTGAGGGCTAATGAGGGAATGGGCTGCAGGTGAGATGGGTGTGGAGGATCAGGTGAGGGGAATGAGAGGTGATCGGGTGTGAATGGTAGGATCTGAAATGACAGGAGAGTTAATTAAACAAGCAGACAGGATGAAAACAAACTAATATGAAGGGGAATTCGTGACAGTTACTGCCATGGTAAAGACTACAGGTTCCATGCTTCACCTACATTCCCCTGGGTCCTAAGTCCCTCTATGTACCCAGCGTCGGAAATACACGAGGGCAAAGGGCAAAACTGCCCCTAAGAAATATAATTTTGCCCCTGATATCACTAGGAGAGGGGCAACAAATGCCCCCATAATTTCCTCTAATAATAATGATAATTTAATGAACTTGTCAAAAACATCGTAGCCTATATGACCCGGTCCAGTTGCCATAGAATGTTTTTGATTTTTTGTCTACACCAAGCAAAACGCTAAAAATGTCATAACTTCTCTTACATATGTTTCCACCTGAACTCTTACAAAATACTAAGATCTGCTAGCTAGCTTTCTGTTTGACAACAGTCACGCTGGCCCACTGACCAATCACGGCGCACGTTAATGCAGACGTACTGAGCAGACTACCTGGGTAGCAGTGGCACGTCAAATAATAAGCCGACTTGCCACTCTGAAGCATTCAAATCACATCAGATAACTACATTCAGGATTTTAAATGTTTGTGACAAGTTTGATTATGTTTTGAGCATTTTTAGCCCCTTTCATGGCAAAGAAAGCGTTGCTGCGGCCTTTCACGAAACAACAAATTTTGAGTAACTTTTAATCACAAAGGTCTTTAGATTGTTCTGACCAAATTCAAAGTTGATTTGATTAATTCCCTAGGAGGAGTTCGTTAAAGTAGAGCGCCTGGAAATTGCATAAACAACACGAGTAATAACCACAAATAAAGTCCCTGCACACTAATTTCTCTTTTTAGAAGATGAGAAAAATATAATATGGCTTTTTTGATTGACATCACTTCACCCTGAATGAACTGAATTTAAAGCTGCAGGGCAATTCAGTGAAATTAATTACTTTATTTTAAGATGCACATTTTTCAAAAGCTCTCTGTTATGTAATTTATTCTTTAATCCAGCCCTTATCTTACTTGAAATGAGAAGAACATTTATTTATGTATTTCTATGTATTATTTATAATCCATCCAGTTAAATTTGAAAACTGAGAATAATAATTGTTAATATAATTGATGTGTACTTTCTTTATTTGATTTGACTACACAGAGACGTTGTTACTACTGCTACGCTTCTTGAATATATATATATATCTATATATATATATCTATATATATCTATATCTATCTATCTATCTATCTATCTATCTATCTATCTATCTATCTATCTATCTATCTATCTATCTATATA
>NW_022280182.1:17336-42872 GCF_004355925.1 Anarrhichthys ocellatus
ATTATTGTAATGTTCCGGAACTTTGCCCGAGGAGATTTTCTCAATCCCGACCTTTTTGGAAATTTACTTGAATACCCCTGTTGTAGACCCTTCTTGTCTGCTTGTCTCTGAAATCGCTTTTTTGTTTTTCCCAAAACTACATAATATTCTCAGGGAGTTCAGTTAGTGACAGTGTGGGCTCCATGGTAACGTAGCTCTGACAGTTTGACGGACTAGCAGTGGGGGGCGGGGCTTAGCGAAGGCTCAATTGTCAGGATTGGGGAGACTAATTTAGCTCACTCTTAAACTACTTCTTCCACCATAGAACCATATATTTAAGAAAATATGGCAGACACAAAGTTTAATATTATCATAACATTTTGTACTGTTGACCGTACTGTTATTCTTGTTTTGTTTTGATATTTGTGTGCTGTATGTTGCCCCAGAAAGAACAGAGGAGAGGCAGAGGGGATGTTGAGGACAGAGGAGAAGGAGGAGAGAGGTGGCAGGGTGGATCGGACACCTCTTGCCTCTCTCCGCTTCCCTCCTCCCTCCCTCAGGTCTACCGAGCAAGTTTCCAGACCGGGAGGCCAGTCAGACACAGCAGCCACCAAGCAGAGGGGACCCGCGACAGGGCCGAGACTCCGGACGAGCTCCCAGCATCTCAGGCTGCCCAGCTGCTTCTTCAGACAGAGGCTCTGCTGCTGGAGAGGAGGGACAGGCAGAGACTGGCCAATAGGATGCAGCTGCAGGACATGATTGGCAGGCTGGACGAACTGGTGTTAATACCACCACAGACTTTTATTTAATCCTCAAACTGCTGATTTATTAATTCAGAAATAAACACAATATGGATTTTCATGTTTTTAGTTTGCCAAAGATTCACTTGACATTCGGAAGGAAACCAGATATTTTCTTCTTTTACAAAGAAAAAAGCTTTTAACAACTTTAATTTGTTGTAGGTGAAAATGACTAACTTTGTCATGTCATTTAAAAAAAATACAAAGTAACAAAGGGTTTTACAAACATTCTAACATTACTTAGTTAATTTCATTCAACGGGCCATTTGAGTCGAGAATTATATGAGAAGATTGATACCACTCTCAAATCTGTGCGCTAACTATGCAGTTCAAGCCAGAAGATGTTTTAGCATTCTAACAGAATACAATTAAATTCCTACATCACAAACATAATATTAATAATATTATATAGTATAGAATTAAAAAGTGTTTCAGAACTGGATTGTATAAGACATTTTGGGAAACACACTTGTGTGTTAAGTAAGGAGATGGAATTAGGACATGATTAGCCTAGCTTAGCAAAAAAACTGGAAGCAGGGGTAAACAGGAAGAAGGGGCAGAGCCTGGCTCTGTCCAAAGTGAAGAAAATACCTAAAAACCCTCAAATTGTCATTAATTAACATGTTTCTCCTTTGTTTAATCTAAACATAAACGGAAATGTAATAATAGAAAGTACTGGTACGATTTCTGAACTTTAGACGGAGCTGCTTCCACCTTTCTTTAAGATGTAATGCTAAGCTAGGCTAACCCCATCCTGACTCCAGATCAGTACTTAACACTCAGACATGAGATTGGTAACAATCTTCTTATCTCACTCTCTGAAAGAAAGCAAACCAGCGTACCTCCCAGTATGTTAAACCTCTATTTTACTATTTGTTTTGTACATTTATTTGAAAGCTAAATATGTCTTTAATACAGATGGCTGATTAAAAAGAATAACATTAGTATTAAATTCAGCTGTACTACTGAATTAAGCCAAACATAAGCTACAGTCATTGAAAACATAATTTGCATCTCTTTATTCATCAAATTGAATAACACCAAATAACTTTCAGCATCGTAAGATATTCGAAAGTGCTACAGAAAGTAATCGAATGTTAAGATGGTAGACTAATAATACAGCAGGTGTTAATGACTTTTGATGTCTACAATATTTTCTTGTCTCATAAGTTGATGGACTGAGCAATACCCACCGGAGACTTAGGGTATCCCTTCAAAAAGCTTTTTGCCAGTGCAGGATGCAGAGAGGTGGTTTGATTTTCTGAATAACAGGCTGTAAAGACTAAATTATCATGAAGAATTAACCACCAGTAGTTTCTGCATGTAGGAGTTGAGCCACTTCTGTCTCTCCATGGAGGTGAGGAGTTTACTCTTCTCTCTGAAGGCAGCGTCATCAGCCACAACCATGTTCCTCTTCACCATGCCGGCACCCTGAGACGACCATTCAGCAGGCCACGCCCTCTCCACACTAGAGAAACAGAGCTCAAAATCAGAGACTAGAAAACACGCCAGGTACCAACAGTCTCCAACACTTAATATGGTACTGCTGCTTTTTGTTTTTGTCATGACAATTTGAATTGTAGTTTGAATTGAAAATTGAAATTGTTTACTTTAAAATCAAGATGAAGTTAAAAATGCCTTTTTTTTTTCGATCACTTCCCCCGGTCGTATTGTGCACCTATTTAACAACATATACAAAGGAATTACCAAAGAAACGATTTATTGTATTTTTATATCAAAATCCAATAATCATTTCTTCCTGTAACATATGAAGTGTGCTTAAGTAAGCTAGTACCAACTATTTTCAACCAGTAATGTCATGAGATCTAATCATCAATCAATATGCAACCTTTGCCGACAAGCAAGGTGTGTGAGCCACAGTCGTTTAAAACTCTGTATCGGGATTGTGCTAAATTCTATGCCCACCCACTTTTTATCAGTCCAATCAAATGAGAAGGATTGGATTTAAATCTGACAACTCAACTTGAGGCTTCTTTGAAAGCAGTCCACAAACCAATGGGTGACGTAACACCGACTACGTCCACTTCTTCTATACCGTTGATATTTTGGGAAATACCCATATTCGCTATCATTCCGAGAGTTTGATGAGAGGATCATTACCACTCATTAAATTTAAAGCTACATCCAGCAGAAGGTTAGCCTAGCTTAGCATAAAGACTGGAAACAAGGAAACTGCTAGCCTGGGTCTGTCCAAAGTGAACAGAATCCACCCCTGCTAAGAAATGGACAGATAACTGTCATAATTTACACTTCGGTTTTTGTGGGAATTAAACAAGATATAACATGTTAATTAGTGAACTTAATACCCCTGTTTCCAGTCTTTGCGCTAAGCTAACCGTCTTCTGGCTTGAACTGCATAGATAACGCACAGATTTGAGAGTGGTATCAATCTTCTCATATAACTCTCGACTCAAATGGCCCGTTGAATGAAATATTAACTAAGTAAATAAAGGAGGACATCAAATTTAGGCCTTGTACCAGATGTCGGCACAAACAAAGGAAGGACAGGAATAGACAGCTAAAAGTGCTGCCAAACCCACACACAAAGAATTTGATTGTTTTGCATGGTGTGTTTGGCTAACTGCTGACAGCTACCGGCGCTACCAATGCACACACCGGCGCTACCAATGCACACACTGCTGTACATCTCTACCACTCAGCTGCTGCTACGCCGGCAGACAGCTTAGTGAGTTTAATTTAGTTTTTGTCAAGATTGTATAACGTGTCATAGACGACGACTTCGAGCCGATTGCCTGCTTGTTTTTGAGTTTGAATGAATATAGGACGTTTTCCCGCACTCTGCAGTTACCTCGCCTCTGCCCTCTCAGGGGTAAACAGCCACGCCTCCCTCATCATTCTTGCCTTGCTATCAGCTCTGAGGCTGGGTGCTGACGTCATTTGAATGCTCCAATGACGGAGAGAGATGGAGGGGAAGAGGACATTCCAGTCGTCTCGTTTAGATTCCTCTGAATCATCAGGACTTCTGGAATCAGATCGTATTAAACTTAATGATTCCTTGAGAAACATATTAGATTGTATTGTATATTGGCATATCAAAATAAGTACAACGTATAAAGGAAAATATAAAGTTAGGTATCTAGGTAGTTCAGTGGTCTGTAATTATGGTACGTAGTCACTCCAAACCACTGTGCCATTAACACTCATATTTTTCTGCTACCTTGATGAGATT
The DNA here is from genome assembly GCF_004355925.1 of Anarrhichthys ocellatus. NCBI lineage: Eukaryota > Metazoa > Chordata > Actinopteri > Perciformes > Anarhichadidae > Anarrhichthys > Anarrhichthys ocellatus. Next base: position 21,327 of record NW_022280182.1, read on the forward strand.
GAGTGATTTTCCCACCTGAGAGGTAGTCGAGGCTGAGGGAAGCCAGATGTCACCAAGGTCATACCCAGAATGCAAAGCAACAGGAAGGACATACGGGGGAAAGCAGGCAGCTCAGACATCCTAAAAAAAAAGGGGAAAAAAGATGCTTCCTTGACAATACAAGTTACATATTAACTGAGTTGTGTATTTACAATCTTAAACCCAATTAACAACAAAATAATACAAAACCATAAAAACAGAAACCTATTTTCATCATCATTAATACATATCAGTATGCTTTTTAATGTGGAATAAAACTAAAATATTTTACAATACAAGTACCGTGTTGCTACTTTTTAAATTGTGATTCTTTAAATTAGAAGGTTCTGTATAATGCCAAAAAAAGGCAAAAACCTTGTGGTCAATGTCTTGGTTTTTTTAAGACTCAGAATACAGTATGTTTGAAATAAAATAAAATAGGCTTTGAATATGTCATAATTTCTATGTTCACTTGGAGAGCTATCCAAGGTCTTTACAATTAACCAAAATCTACTGAAATTCAACTTGGAAGTCTAAATCTGAAATGAGCCAGAAATGATTGAAGCACACTGACACCGCCCTTGTGTGCTGCTATAAAGAACCATTTCAGAACGTATGTTTGACACAGTGTGTTTTTTCAACATTTGTGATTTTCAAAAAATATTTCAGTGAGAGCACCCTTTCATAAAAAAAACTAGAGAAACACTCCAATACAGACTCATTAACCTAACCTAACAGCCTTTTAAAATCCTCTTTTGTTTTGAGATTTAGTATGTGCTCAGCTGGAGCCAAATTCGGTCAGTCACAGTCAATGAGACACAATTTTTCTACTATCTTAAGCCTCTTGTGGGGGGAAAAATAAAATACACTAACATACAACACAGCTTAAGAAATTAGCTTGATGCAAAGGCGTTGGCTATGGGATTTGTTAAAGTTGTTTGTAGTCTGGCTGATTTCTTACCTGCTTCTCAAGTGGACGTGTTGGTCTGTCTGTACCAGCAAGGAGCCTCTCAAGGCTGAACTTCAGAGGTTAAACGTCAGGCGTCACATAAGCAGAGATATGTTCCAGAACGAACAACTGATCGCAGCGATTGAAATGACGACTGTATTTGCAGTTAGGTACTTTCTGTTAGTTGCTGCTTCCTATCTACCACTTATTTCTTCTCCTGTATTCTCTGAATAGAAAGAAGTTTGTATAAAAACTTGGATTTACGCTTTTTTGTGTGCATTTGCTCTGCCAGTTGCTTCTGTAAGTGGCCGCGCGCAGGTCTACGGTGGTTGAAAAGCATCGGTTTCTTGCCGGACATACTTATATACCCTGGACTAGAGTGTTTTAACCCCCCATCCCCCTAACCCACCCACACATATACGCAACCATACACACCTTTCACCAGATCAAACCAACATTGAGTTTAGCGTGCAAGAGGACAGCCCTAGTGGAAGTGCAGTTAGCTTGTTAGTGTCCTGTTTCAAAGACTTAGTCATGGTGCTGTTGTGGAGTGCCCACGATCTTATTCATTATTGTGTGTGTGTGTGTGTGTGTGTGTGTGTGTGTGTGTGCGTGTGTGCGTGTGTGCGTGCGTGCGTGCGTGCGTGCGTGCGTGCGTGCGTGCGTGCGTGCGTGCGTGCGAGCGAGTGTGTTCATTCATACTCTGTGGCAGGTTGGAACAACAGCTCAAAGACTAAGGCATTACTGTCGTCTACGCAGAGAAAAATATATTGATGTGGGCTTGGGGAGAATGATCTTACATGATGTCCATAATGGAATAGTCAACAAAATCATGTGAAATAAATAATGTAATAGTAAATTTAACCTGCAAGAACTGACTTGACTGACATGATATGTTGTCAACTATTAGTTTGAACTTCTTAGCTTACAGTTACTTATTTTTTTGATTTTGAGTCATTTTCGTGTCCACCTGCCCTTTAACACAGGGATGATTTTGAATGTCTGACGCCTGCAAATAATCTGCAACCATGCTAGCGGCTCATGAGACTATGCTTGAGATTAAAGAGTAACTGCACACTCAAATGTGTTGTTTATAGTGTTAATGAGTGGTAGTGATGACAATGTGCTTTCCTATGTTGTGACAAGAGTGTGTAGATGAAGTTTTTTTTTCTTTTTTCTTTTGTTTTTTCTTTTAGCACCAGGCTAATTAGCTAACTAACATTAGCCTGCTAATTCCACCATGTTTTTAATGCTAACGATACACTGGCTACAGAAAGTGGTCACTTGTGAGGCAAAGGAACCGCAGTCATCAAATTCAGTCCCTAATCAGCTCAGACCTGAGGGTGAAGTTACACTTAAACATTAGCATGCTCATATGCTCATAATAACAATGCTAGCATGTTGATGTTTAGCGGGTATAATATAAGTTTAAGTGTTAGCATGCTAATGAGCACTAAACACAATGTACAGCTGAGGTTATTAGTTTTTAGGTATTTGGTCATAAATCAAGGTACAGTATTGGACCAAATAAATTTTTACCCAAACATGGCGCTAGATGACAGGGGATCAAAGTAGACAATTCAACCTAGATCAACTTGTCAAAAGCTCTTATGACCACAGCATCCTGAAAAAAATATACTCAATCACACACTTTTATTTGCAAGTATAATCAAAGCAAAACTATTAAAAAATACTGACATGATAAGTTTATGTACTGTTAAATGTTAAGCTAAGAGAGCAACTTCATTCTCTGCTCAGGTAGACATCACTCCACTATATCTTTACATAGCAAATAGTTGTTTGCTGCTTTATTAATCCTCGGAATATCAAATGTTTCACCTCTTAAAGTGACATAGATATGAAATCACACTATAATATGATGGACCAGCATACTGATCCAAACTAGAGCCATTGGTTGGACATTTTAGTTGCTTTTTCAGTTTGGGGGGGATTGCTATTTTGTCCCAACCAATCTGTAGTGAGTGAACTATCCGTCCCATTGACGGCAGGCTGATAGCATCTTCATCCATGCTTGTTACCAATTGCATGGCAATTTTCCAGGACTTCCCCATTCTTAATTGCACATACAAAGGTCTGTGTGGCTCAATTGTTTTTTTAACTGGGAATAACTAATGTTACAGACTTGAAGGTCATCCTCCAAATGTGTTCACTGCATCTAGTAGACACAACAATGATGCTATCATGTCCATATACATCATCTCGGGCTTACCATTTTCTCCAAGACAACCTTGGTGAAAACATCTGTGGACTAAAGGCATCTGTCGATGTGATCCTCTGAAGTAGTACAGTAGCTATCATTTCCTGGACAAATCATTAAAAAAAAAAAAGGTTCTCTGGCTTTGTTATACTGAATGGCATCTACAATTTATTGAGAGAGTTTGTTGACACTTGTTTTAGTGGAAGAGTCGGCCATCACTGCTGTACATAGACACCTTGTTAGTATATCAGTATTGAGAAACCCCTCATCTCCAAACATCAGCTTTACAGGAAGTGATGAAAAAGAAAATTGGATGTGTCCATTCGCACCCGCGTATTTGATACGTTGCCTCTGGGAAAGTATAAAATACTGAAATGGAAACAAGACAAAAGGTGATGAGAAAAGGTTTGTCGGCAGACAGGAAACTTGTTACCATTTAAATACCTCATTATGGCTCTTGCTGGAAATAATGACCAGCAGACAGGACGCAGCTGGCCTTAACAATGGCTGTGCGACACACTGATGTTACAGAGGATAACAAGCGTCGCATACAAAGTAGTGTCACCTCACACCACCTGTATTCTCATCAGACACACCGTCAACTCCCATCGAACCGAACTGCATTCATCAGTTGGAAATGTCATTTAATCAGTGATCAAATCCTGGAGAAACTTGAGTAGTATTTTTGATGTTAAAGTTTGTTGACAGCCCCGACATCAGCATGGAATACTGTTCATTTCAAACAGGGGTTAATTAGGGGTTAAGTATGCTTGAATCAAACCAGTTTCTCGTTTCTGCATCTGTCCAAAAATAGACCCTTTGAGTGCCGACATCATGCAAAACAAAGGGAAGACGAGAGGATTGCTTTATCACGTTTTCAAAAATACAATTTTTGTCTTTTTGTCATTTTGTACAGCGATAACACAAATGTATTATGCATTGTTCATTAACAAAATATTAACAAGTGTATGCAGCATAAGTCATTCTGTTTCTGTAGTGTACAAGAGATTATATATTGTATAGTTATTTATTATTTTATGTTTTTTTAAGTCACTGAATGGGAGAGATTCTGGAAAAAAAACTATCTTAAACGACCGGGAAATGTCTTTTCAGATATTTAAAAAAAACTACCCTGAGGTGAATCACCTCAAAGTAGTCTGCTTAAGTTACACAATTGCTGTGTCGTTGGGTGCCAGAATCAGTATCACATATATTTAAGATTACAAACTCTGATTCGAGGCTCGAGCGAGCTACAATATCAGCAAAGCGTTTTAGTGATGGAGAGAAAATGTTATGCTAATACTAACAGTTTAGCTTACCCTTCTGGTAATCGTAATTGAGCTGAGCTCACACAGAATGCTAAACTGTAAGAGATCTCTGCAACTCTTATTGTAAGAGTTACAGTTGTGTGAAAAAGTGTTTGCCCCCTTCCTGATTTCTTATTTTTTTGCATGTTTGTCACACTTAAATGTTTCAGATCATCAAACAAATTTAAATATTGGACAAAGATAACACAAGTAAACACAAAATGCAGTTTTTAAATGAAGGTTTTTATTATTAAGGGGGAAAAAAAATCCAAACCTACATGGCCCTGTGGCCTTTTTCACACAACTGTATGTGACTGGTTCTTGTGAGTTTGTTGTCATCGTGTTAATTATATAGATTTGGACTATATGCATTGTCCGTTAATTACGAAGCATACCGTCATGCGCAGAGTTATTGTTTGTTAAGCTAGTTTAGCGTAGCCTCCCAGAAGTGCGGTGCCTCAGCTGTCTTGTTTTGGGTTTTTTTGTTCCGGGTTGATAGGTCACACAGTCCCTTGTCTCCTAGAAGAAAGGAAAACTTTGCTGATTTACAGCCGGCTCTGTGTCAGCGAGGGCAGTGTGTAGATAAATGGCGCCCGGCCTCCCACCACGTCACCAGCGCCGGAGCAAAACTCAAAAGTCAATTCTTTGCATCATTCGGCTGACGTTCATCTGCTGTGCTGCCTGCTCTGCAGTGACACAGAGCCGTTTGAAAAGTTTCCCTTGAATGAATCAGACCTCAGGCACATTGATTTAGAAATGAAAACAAAGTTTTTGCCCACAGATATCCAAACGCACATCTTGGTCTCTGTCCGTATTGCCCTGTTAGCTACTACGATCAACAAACGCGGTTTTACATGACCGGTGGGGCTAGCTAGTCGCCTAAAGTCTCATTTGGTTGGATGATTTTTCATAAACGCCCCAGTGTGTAGGAAGACCAACCCAGAAGTTGGTTTTATTAATGGCTTTGTAACTGATCTAGCATTTGTGAATTGTTATTTGATATTGGAACCCTTTCTGAGATATTATACACTGAAGAAACATTGTTGAGTACTCCTTTAGTCTAGAAATGTCAACTTAAACAAGAAACATCATTGGAAAATTGTAAAAGCCAGTTTATTTACAATTCAATCCGTATTAGTATACAGACACATGTGATATGACACTTGATGATGCTTGCTGGATATTTGGGAATGACATTAAAAGTTTTTGTCCATAAAGCTGCTACTGTAACACCCCCCACAACAGAAGTTACAGAACCAATTTCTGAACCAATAATCAGTAACGTGCAGTCCACCCCTGTAGACAGGCTTGAGCATAGTAGAGAGTAGCATCGAGTATCGTAGAGTAGAAACAGTAGAAACATGATCATATATGCGCATGTTAGAATAACATGCATTTTTAACATTCTATAAAATCATTTCCTCCTGCAGTCCCTGGGGTTCCAGACCCCATGTTGAGATGTCAGTCATCTCTTTTGTCTTTGTGTCATTTTAGTCGGCCGCTGCTCTGTTTGGTGGTGCATCTAAAATGAATTTCAAAAGAAAGGAGTCATACTACATGCTTCATCGCATGCGATATTTTGTGACATCCTGCATGTGTTCATTTTAGTTACACTTAGATCAACATTTCAAGTGAGACCTGAGATAACAACACTGTCCACAGTAATGCCGTCGCCACAGTGATGTAGTTACCATGGCAATAAAGCTGCTGCCCCTGTGATGCTGGAGCGGCTACAAGCTAATCAGACTTTCCTCCTCCTCTTGCGCCTCTGGCTCTACGGTGTCCACAGCTGCAAAGTCAGCTGGGAAAAAGCTTTCTGCGGGGGGAGCTGGAGGCAGGTCAGTGGGGCAGCTACGTCCAGGCTGGGGCTGCTCGACGGGTTGGTCAACAGGGTGGTAGACAAAGCAGTAGGCTCCGGGTTGGGAACCGTTCTTCACACTGAGGGCCAGCTCTGTGGGAGCCAGGGGCTGGTGAACACCATCCATGTACACACTGAGCATGTAGGAGTCTGGGAGAAGGAAACAAGGAGGCATGACGTTACCCAGAGAATGATGATAATGTAGATACAGGCTGTTCTCATACCGCGGTCGTAGCTATATCTACGAAAATAAATATACGCTATAATTCGTAGATATCCCACAAAATACATTTGTATGTAATCCACGTAATCATGAACCAGGAAGTATAAAGACTGCAGAAACCCACACAGGGTGGGCAGGAGGGGTGGTGGATGGGTCAAACAAAAACCAGTCTTTCAACCAGGAGACCGTTGTTGTTTCCCCCGTATGAAACGAGAAGTCAACGTTGATTTATTTGCCACGTAACTGCGGTACTTAAGCAACACCACTTCCGTAGTTATTTAAACCCAAACCATGATCTTTTCCTGAATCTAACTAAGTAGTTTTTTTCCTGAACCTCACCAAACTGTTTCCTGTGATTACAGAAGTTCATTTTGGAAAGACTATCCATGTAACAAGCGGAAATAGACACGTGTTGCTGGACTTGAAAAATGAGTGACTTTTTCGTAAGATATCATACGAACCGCTGTAAGGGGATACGTGATAATATCGCTCTTGTAGTCAAGAACAAATTGTTGACACTGGCAACCTTAAACACCACTCAAATATCACTTGTCTTTAGAGCTGAGTATTCGTGGTAATGTAACAATTGAAGTAGTTTGACAATTGAACAATCATTTTGATACCTGGCAGAGATTGCAACCTCTGCTTGACAACAATGGAAGGTTTTTCTTTTAATGAGTCCTGCAACCCATAGACCACATATCGTTTCTAATGCGACCCACACAAGCGTTTCCTAAATAAGCGCCCCCTACTGGTGACAGGAGATCAGCACGTCCTCTAAGGGAACGGTTGCAGTTTTAAACGAGTGGTTAACGTTGTGAAGCAGTCGCACTTTGGTTAGCTTTAGGCACCAAAAATACTTGGGTTTAGGGAAAGATCATGGTTTGGGTTAAAATAAGTATGTTTGTGACCTAACTTAAGTTACGTACGTAAGTTAACCACACGTGAGGTCATAAGTTAACTTATGTGACACTGACTTTTGTTACTTAAACAATTAAAGGGGAACTGCAACGTGTGAAAACAGTTCAATAACATTTACATGTCTTCTGTGACTGTGGAGCAGCTTTGTCACTGATGATGTGCTGAGTTGTATTATGGGAAGTGTGGGATCCTGCAGTTTTGGGGCTTGTCAGGAAGTCAGGATATCTCATCCTCTGCTAGATCAGTGTTGATAGTTATTTTCTTTTTTTATTTGTTTCTCGGAAGTCCTCCAATTTGTGCATTGTCAAATTGCATCATTTTAGATTTGAGCATAACACAATAAAATCATGTTCTTTTATATAAGGCCAGGAACTGAATTCTGCTGAATAGAATACAAATGAAAGTGTAAAAACCCAGTCTCTCAGCAACATGCGACAACCTCTTCCAGACATTTACCTTGTTCGAAGCGTGCGGCACACTGCTCAGCTAGCTGCTGCATCGTGGTGGTGGGGAGGACACCCAGAGTTTTTGGACTGCCTCCCATCTCTGGACAACACACCGTCAGAAAGTCCTGTGCAACAGAAATACACAGGAAGCTCCAGAGAGATATCTGTATGGAAACATCTCAGCTTGTTTCTCTAGGGGAGTCTGTGTGAGACGTCTGATTTGTTTTCAGCTTTTTCCCCTGACAGAATACAAGCACAATACATCACACATCTACCGGTGCGTTTTCCTGTTTATTCATTTGTAAATATCGGTCAATGAATACTGCATTCTAATCATATTATACTTTGAGCCATAGTACATTCTAATACTGGCGGCATGAGTGAGTGAGTGAGTGTGAGTGTACCCGCACAGATCCTTGGGCCATGCGTTCCTGGTTGAGTGTGCGTCGTCTCTCCCAGCGGTGGATGGAGTCCTGAACCTCTCTGCTGAGCTGCCGTGTTGCTGACCTCTGCTGGTCAAAAGTCTTGATGTGCTCCAGAGCACCGTAGGTGGTGGTCAGATAATAGGAACCTGCACACACGCACACACACACACGCAAGGACACAATCAATAATGTGATGAACACAGATCACGTCAACGGGGAGAAACAGTTTGAAGTGTTTACTGGGCACCTTCTCCTAGTGCCAACGATGGGTCCATCAACTCCATCATGTATTCAACGTCCAGCTGCAGCGCGGACAGATTGGATCTAGCCAGGACATACATCATTACAGGCAGGAAGTCATCAGCGCCGTGGGCCCGCCCTAAACACATACAATTACAGGCAATTACAGGATAACGCCACATTGGGTTTACCTTCATTCAAGATTTTGTCTTGAGCCAGTTGAGGCCACCACAAGGCAAGCCCCGAGGAACGGCGTTGGCATGCGGGATGACTTTGGCATAGTTACCGGAGTTGGAATTACAATTTACGTGATGCCCACTGGCCCAAAAAGCCACGGCATTAGAACAATGAATACATTTTTCTTAATTAAGTCTAGTATTCTCACAATTTGAATCATTAGCTCCAATTAAAATGAAAGAGCTGTATAATTTGTGTATATGGAGTGTCAGCAAGAATGTAGTGTCACAGCCAGAGGAGTACTCTAATGCTTAATCCTAGCTATGGGTCAAAAAACGAAGCCACCTGAGGAGGCCTAATAAAACTAATCTGGTTGAATTAAAGGCAGCAGCAAACAGAAAAGTCTTCAATCTTGATTTAAAGGAGCTGAGGGTCTCAGCAGACCTGCAGCTTTCTGGGACTTTTTTCCAGATATGTGGAGCAGAAAAACTGAATGCTGCATCTCCATGTTTAGTTCTGACTCTGGGAACAGAAAGTAGACCGGTCCCAGACGACCTAAGGGGTTGGGATGGTTCATAAGGTAGCAGCAGATCAGAGATGTATGTTGGCCCTAAACCATTCAGTGCTTTATAAACCAACAGCAGGATTTTAAAGTCAATTATTTGTTAAGATAAGATAATCCTTTATTAGTCCCGTAGTTGGGAAATTCACATGATCACAGCAGCAAAGTGGACAGTGCACACAAGATACAGAGTAAAAAAACAAGTAATACAAATAAGTAAAGTAATAAACAGTAAGAATATCAACTAAGTCAAAAAGTACAAAATCCACAGTAACTAAGTATAACTAAAGAACTAAAATATTATATATACAGACAGGGTATTTTTATTGCACAGTGTGTTTCTATTGCACAGATTTTTAGTATTTTTTGGTGTTGTCTGGTCTACTGGGAGCACAGCTGGTTGTGCAGCCTGACAGCAGCAGGAAGGAAGGACCTGTGGTACCTCTCCTTCACACACTGGGGGTGAATCAGCCAGTGGCTGAAGGAGCTGCACAGAGCTGCCAGGGCGTCCCGCATAGGGTGAGAGGTGTTGTTCATCAGGGATGATAGCTTAGCCATCATCCTCCTGTCTCCCACCACCTCCACCGTATCCAGTGGACACCCCAGCACACTGCTGGCCTACTTGACAAGTTTGTTCAGTCTCTTCCTGTTGCCGAGATGCTGCTGCCCCAGCAGACCACTCCATAGAAGATGGCTGATGCCACCACAGAGTCAAAGAAGGTCCTCAGGAGTGCTCCCTGCACTCCAAAATACCTCAGTCTCCTCAGCAGATAGTCTGTTCTGACCCTTTTTATAGAGTGCGTGTATGTGGTCAGTCCAGTCCAGTTTATTGTTCAAGTACTTCTAAGATCTCACGATCTCAATGTCCGTTTCCTGGTACCGGAGGAGAGCGTTTACCCCGGCGGAAGTCCACCACCAGCTCTTTGGTTTTACTAGAGTTTATCTGGAGGTGGTTCTGCTGGCACGATCCTATAAAGTCCTGGTTCAGTTCTCTGTATTCTCTGTCATCGCCGGCAGAAATGAGGCCGACGATTGCAGAGTCGTCGGAGAACTTTTGCAGGTGGCAGTTGGCAGAGTCGTATTTAAAGTCTGAGGTGTAGATGGTGAAGAGGAATGGAGCTAGAACAACCGTGGGGCCCCCGTGCTGCAGGATACCAGGTCAGACTCCCGTATCCGCACATACTGTGGACGGTTGGTGAGATAGTCCAAGATCCATGCAGTGAGGTGGTGGTCCACCCCGGTCTGCTCCAGCTTGTCCCTCAGAAGCAGAGGCTGGATGGTGTTGAAGGCACTGGAGAAATCAAAAAACATGACTCTCACAGTGCTTCCAGCCTTTTCCAGGTGAGAAAGGCATCTGTGTAGCAGGTAGATGACAGCGTCATCCACCCCGATGCCAGATTGGTATGCGAACTGTAGTGGGTCCAAAGATGAGCTCATTAGGGGGCGGAGATGGACAAGGACCAGCCTCTCTAGCGTCTTCATCAGGTGGGATGTTAACCCAACCGGCATGAAGCTGTTGAAGCAATCTACAGGGGGTGCAGTCAAAGGAGGTTGCAGCAGCAGGGGGAAGGGGTGGATGAGTGATCAAATCTGTTAAAGAATAAGTTCAAGTCATTCACCCACTTTTGGTCCCCTGTAGGCCGTTGGTTGGGCCCCTTGTAGCCAGACATCGCCTTGAGGCCCTTCCAGACCCCGCTGATGTTGTTCTGCTGCAGCTGGTCCTCCATATTTGTCCTGTATACTTTTTTCCCCTCCCCGATCTTCCTCCTCAGCTCCCTCTGTACAGTCTTCAGCTCCTTCTTGTTTCCTGATCTAAAGACCATATTCTTCTCCTTGAGGAGGGCCTTTATTTCAGGAGTGATCCACGGTTTGCAGTTGGAAAAACACCGTACAGTCCTGGTGGGTACGGTGTTCTCCACACAGAAGTTGATGTAGTCAGTTATGCAGTTAGTGAGACTGTCAATGTCCTCCCCATGGACGTCACTGAATACTTCCCACACAGTAGAGTCAAAACAGTCTTTCAGAGCCTCCTCGGCTTCCTCAGACCATCTTTTTACTGTGCGAGTCACAGCTGGCTGCCTTTGTACAAAGGCCAACAGCAGGATTTTAAAGTCAATTCTTTGTTGGACAGGAAGCCAGTGCAAAGACCTCAGAACTCGAGTGATGTGATCCACTTTCTTGGTCTTAGTGAGGACTCAAGCTGCAGCGTTCTGAATCAGCTGCAGCTTTCTGATTGACTTTTTACAGAGACCTGTAAACACACCGTTACAGTAGTCCAGTCTACTGAAGATAAATGCATGGACAAGTTTTTCCAAATCCTGTTGAGACATAAATCCTCTAATCCTTGATATATTCTTCAGGTATCACCTGTAGGCTGATTTTGTAATTGTCTTGATATGGCTGTTCAGGTTGAGGTCTGAATCCATAACTACACCTAGATTTCTGGCTTGGTTTGTGGTTTTTAACATCAGTGATTGAAGCTAAGCGCTGACTTTCAATCGTTCGTCCTTTGTTTAATTGAAGAAAATTCTGGCACAACCAGTTGTTGATTTGTTCAATGCAGTTACCCAGCCCTTGTATGGGATTATAGTCCCCTGGTGATATAGCTATGTAGATTTGTGTGTCGGCAGCATAATTATGATAACACACTTTGTTGTTTTCCATAATCTGAGCTAGAGGAAGCATGTAGATTTTGAACAGAAGAGGCCCCGGTATTGAACCTTGGGGAACACCACATCATTTTAGTCAGCTCTGATGTGTAATTAGCTACAGATGCAAAGTATTCTCGGTCCTTCAAGTAGGATTCAAACTAGTTAAGTGCTGTGCCAGAGAGTCCCACCCAGAGTTTTAGTCTTTCTTACTGAGATCCAGTAATACTAAGACTGAAATTCTGCCATTGTCTGTGTTTAAGTGGATGTCGTTGAAAACCTTAACAAGAGCAGTTTCAGTACTGTGGTGCTGTCGAAAGCCTGACTGGAAGACATCAAAACAGTTATTTACGGCCAAGAAGTTGTTCAGCTGTTGAAAAAACGTTTTTTCAATTATTTTACTTAAAAATGGGAGGTTTGATATTGGCCTATAATTTTTCATTGTTGCGGAGTCTAAATTAGCCATCTTTAGAAGTGGTTTAATAACTGCAGTTTTTAGGGCTTGTGGGAAGACACCTGAGAGAAGGGATGTGTCTACAATTTGTAAAAGATCAGTGGTCATGCAGTTTTGAAAAAGTGTGTTGGTAGAATATCCAAGCAGCAGGAGGATGACTTCAGATGTTGTATAATGTCTTCTAAAGTCGATTTAATGAAATTGTGTCATGATATTTGAATGGATGCTATTTAGAGATGGGGACAACACACATCCTGTGGTTGGTGTGGAGGCACTGACTGCTTGTCAAATTTTCTGAATTTTGTCAGTAAAAAATGAGGCAAATTGATTGCATGCCCAGGTGGATTGGAGCTCAGCAGCTACTGACACTGGAGGGTTTGTTAGCCTGTCGACGGTAGCAAATAAGGCGCGTGTATTGTTATTGTTTTTGGTTATGATGTCAGAGAAGAAGGACTGCCTTGTCACAGTGAACCAGGAGATTTGTTTTTCGCCACCTGCGCTCAGCTTTCCAACACTCTTTTCTCTATTCTGAAATAAATATCAGGACAGGAATTGAGAAGGCTCGCTGCATACAGGGCCCTGACTTTTCCTGGAGAGAATCATTGGTGTCATTAGCCTTGTAGCCTGGACCCAGAATATATCAATTATTGCCTTTATCAGGTAGGGGAGACAGAGGATGGTTGTGGGGGAGTGTGAATAGAGAGGAGGGGGACCTGGATGGAGTCTGGGGGGTGGAAGTAGGTGCTGGTGAGGGAGGTAAAGACTCCTTCTCTTGGAGGGGGGGAGAAAGTGGGTGATCGGAGGCGGTCCCTGATGATGAGGTTGGAGACTCCTCCTCTTGGCTCTCCTTAGGCGGGGGCATCCTTCCCATAAGGTCTCTTCGGCGATGCTGTGTGGTTATCTCTTGTTTAGACTCCTCTTGTCCTTGGGAACAGACGGGTGACGCAGGAAGAAAAATAGGTTAGAGGTAAACAGGTTTACCCCTGACTTGTTCAGGCAAACTCCATGTGACTTAAAAAGATGTCTGCGCTCCCAGAAAAAGTAGAAATTGTTGATAAAATGTACTGAATGGTCAGTCCATGCAGTTGACAGCCATTTGTTCGGTGCAAACAGCCTGCTGAATCTCCTCCACTGTAAACACCTCAGCCTTGACAGAGCTGACTGTGTTTAACAGATCAATAAAGTCTCGCTTCACAACTTCAGACTGTTGTTTCACAATATCACAGCTTTCTGTATGCACGATGATGTTTTTCACGGTGGAATGGTCAGCCACGATGTCCAGGATTTTGTCTCTCATGTTAGAGACCATATCTTTCGGAAAGCAGAGTATTTTGGTGTTCTTGCTGCACAATGATCTGACATCTTTTACGGCATAGTCACCAATCAGAGTCTCAGGCCCAGTCATTAGCTTTCCCTGCGGCCTTTTACATCCAGTTGATAACAATGCTGGTATTTTGGGCATACAAACACTATAGCAACATGTCCACAGATGAAAGTTGGACAGCAGCAGTAGCAGTAGTAGTAGTAGCAGTACTACTACACACAGACTGAACGACTGATTTAATGAGACACAAATGAGACAGAAGTGCTAATAAATAGTATTAATTACAGCCTCTTTACTATTGATGCGTGGAGCAGCAGTCTTTGATTTTGAGGTCAGGTTTGTTGAGCTTTGTTTGACTTACTGAGCAGGATCTCCCACTTCAGGGGGTATTCCACTTGAAATTTCCGACTGGGAACTCGGAAATTCCGATTAAGCAGTTCAAATGGAATGCAGCATGAAGCCAATGTGGAATTGCCTTGAACTTGCATTCTCTCTAATGTCCATCAGGGGGCTACTCCTCTGGTTGTATAGAAGTCTATGAGAAAATGACTCTACTTCTCTCTTGATTTATTACTTCAGTAAACATTGTAAACATGAGTTTATGGTCTCAATCTCTAGTTTCAAGTCTTCTTCAATACAGCATGATGTTCATTTAGTAAATGATGGTCCATTTAGAGTCAAAGAGACCATAAAGCAGGATATGCTTTAGGGCGGGGCTACCTTGGGATTGACAGGTGTGACGCCCCAGGGCCTCTGCCGGGGATTGTGTGTCTTTCAGTGTCCCTGGGTCCTGGATCGTTGGAGAGTGACATCAAGAAGATTGGAGGCAGCTGGCCACCGCCTTCGCCTTATAAGACCCGCCCCATCCAGAGGAAGGGCTGGCTTCTTCCCCCTCTGACACACCTGGTGTGCTGCAAGGAGTGTCTGGCAGCAGTGTTGCAGTAGTTGAACCTTCTGGCATTCATTACGAGAATGCTCATTTTTGTTGCACATTTGAAATGTCCTGGCCTTTTTGTTTATTAAAAGTAGTTGTTTGGTTAGCTCCTTGCCTGAGTTTTCATGACATTTGCTATGGTTTTAGAGCCAGGCCATAACACAGGTCTCTACCAAGTTGTTGTCTGCTCTGTGAGTTGTCTTTTTTTTATCTTACAAATTAAATCCTTTGACAATGAGTTTTCAGTTCATGAAAGTTAATGTAACATTTTGGTTGCCTAGAAATGTCTTATTCAGTGTTTGATTTTACTTAGCTCCACCCTCTGTCAAAACCAAGATGGCTACGGCCAATAAGCAGAACTCAAGGCTTCAATACCATCGTCCACAAACCAATGGGTGACATCAAGGTGACTACGCTGGCAAGTTTACTTCCTGTTTTACTTTTTTTTTGGTAACAAAACAATAGTGATATTAGAATATCATTCAGGGTCGAATGGTTAAAGACTGTCTGACCTGGACTGCTGACAGACATGGAGTCGTAGATGAGCTTGCAGGCCTTCAGCATGAGCTCAATCTTTTTCTGGGGAGAATACTCCAGATGGAGGTTGTTCAGTTTGATGCTGATCTTCTCCATAGCAGAGGCCTCGGGGATGGCAGTGGTTATCCCCAACGCCGTGGTGGTGCTGCCTAGGACGCCAGACTGACACACACAACAACAACACACACAGACAGTCAGCATCACAACTCTTACTACTGGTATGGATATAAATGTACTGCACATGTACTGCGGCTGTGTGTCGTCTCCAGCGGGAGTGATCCCGTCCAGCCCTACCTGGTTCTGGGCCAGCTGTTTCAGGCTGCCGTCGTTGGTGTGCAGCTTCTCCAGACTCTGGTAAATTGGCTCCCTCAGTGGCTTCAGTACGCTCTTACACAGAGCAGCTTCTGCTATGCTCTCTGCACGGACACACACATAGACGATTACTTCAAACTGTTTCTAATTTTCTATTTTGCTAATTTCGCCTTCTTGAAAATCACCATGTAGTTGAATCAACACCTTCGGCGACACAGTGTCGACAAAAACTAAGCACTAAGTAATGGCTTCACAAAACCTCCAACTACTACAGGTTTGCTCTATTGGATTATATTAGACTGTACAGGTGTTAGAATAAACTGATACATTGATAATTAGAAGTTATGACAATGTTGAACAGCTTTAAATTAATAAATTCTATTTTCATCCACCTCATCACGGGCTAAAGACATTATGTACTTAAAAAAGCTTCAGGCTCTTTAAAGTGACACTCCAGCGATTGTAGTATTGCACTGCCATGAACCAGTGGGACTCACAAGAGACAGATTAAAAAAAATGAATGGTCGAAATTCGAAGCAGCAGGGGCCAAGATATCTTGAATTTCAGGTCAAGCTCCATAAATGCAGGATCCTACATTTCCCACAATGCAACTCAATAGTATCTTTTCTTTAGATTGTCCCTGTCGACAATGCCGTCTGTCACACAGGCTCTGTTATAAATGTCATAGTTTACAAACCCAAACTGAGATTACCCCTTATATTTTGCAGCGACAGAAGACATGACAACTGCTTTTCACAGGCCAAGAATGACAATGTAAAGAAGTAAGATATACAAAGGACACAACATTTTTCCAATATTCCCCATACAGCTGGTCCCACAGACACAACACTTTAAGAAATCAATTGAAAGAGGTTTTAAAGTTACCCAGTTTATCTTGTGCATACTGATGCTGTGGCTCCAACATGGCTCGCAGCTCCGTGCTCTGCAGCAGGTAACTCTTCAGCTGAGTCATCATTTGTCTGATCTCCTGTAACAGCTCCGTGGAGGAGGAGTGCTTCAACATGGTCTCCAAGGTGAACGCGCGGTGCTCTTTTACCTGAATGCAAAACATGAAAGCTTCATTCCATTTGTATTTTAGATTTGTTGTTGTTGTCCAGAGAAATCCAAATCAGCTAAATGTTGAAATCCAAAATCCTTAATAGATCTTTTTCTCCCCCGTGTGCACTTACCAAGTTACCGAAGTAGCTCAGAGGGTCCCTGGCCAGCTCCACGAGGCGCTGTGTGAGGCGGCGGTCGTGGCTGATGAGGCCGGTGATGACGGTGGACAGGCGGTAGCAAGCTCGGTCCAACATAACAGTGGTGGGGGTTCTCCTCACCGCTGCCTTGGGGCTGCGGCTTTCTGCAGGGCGACTGGAAAAGACATGTAAAGTGAGTCTTCCTCCTTTCTATGTGTGACGAGTATGGCTAACTCTCTCCACCACGGCGTTTGATTCAGTGATTTCTGTCCAGCGTGACTCGTGACTCGTCTAAGACCTCCGGTGCGGGGAAGTGTTACACAGAGTTGAATTAGTACGCATAGCTCGGAACGTTTGATGAAGGTCCCTGTCTGTTTTAATACACAACAAGCAACCGCGTGCAATCTGATGCTTTGCATGCCATGTACTTAACTACAGTATGTATTTGTGGTTTCTGGGCTGTGAATGTAGCAGTGGAATCTTGTGATTTAACTTTACTTTATTGGGCTTCCCAAAAAAACCTCACGAGAAAGAGAGAGACAGAGAGAGATATATTCTTCATATGAAATACTGTTTGGACCTAAGATTTCTAGCTGACTTTCACCACACAAACACACTTAGGTTTTAGTCCAACCCCTGACCGAAGTGAAAGCCTAACTAAGACTGATATTTTAATTAATAATATTTAGTACGAGAAAAAGATGTATCATCCATTTACTACACAGATATTTTAATTGGAAACCTACTCTCCGTTAGTTGGACCTTTTGCCAGTTTACAATAGTTTAGTACTTTTATTAAAGAGTAAACAGGTTTGGCCAACATGTTTCAACTATGTGTTAAAAAAAGGCTAAGACGTCATACTTTGTCACACACTGGTTCAATTCACTACACTTTCTGATGTGAGATGTGAATACACTGATCTTAAACAACGGCTGTAGTAAACAGATAAATAGTTAATGTTTAATGCATTTAACAGTAGATTGAGGCTGCATTAGACACTACTAAGGACAACACGCTTAAATCTCTGACTTTACATTATTTGACGTCATACTTCGTATGAATAGTAGCTTAGTGTGAAATTCATACTAAGCTACTATTCATACTAGACTACTATTCATACTATAAATAGTAGTCTAGTATGAATAGTAGCTTAGTATACATAGTAGGTTTGAATGAACAATAGATTAGTAAGAATACTAGATTAGTAAGAATAGTAGGCTAGTATGAATAGTAGATTAGTATGAATAGTAGGTTTGAATGAATAGTAGGCTAATATGAATAATAGGTTAGTATGAATAATAACTTCGTATGAATATTAGGTTAGTATAAATAGTAAGTTCGTATGAATAGTAGGTTTGAATGAATAGTAGATTAGTAAGAATACTAGATTAGTAAGAATAGTAGGCTAGTATGAATAATACGTTCGTATGAATAGTAGTTTAGTATGAATAGTAGATTAGTATGAATAGTAGGCTGGTATGAATATGAATAGTAGGTTGGTATGAAAAGTTTGTCAGTATGAATAGTAGGTTAGTATGTGATTTTGAACAGAGCCCAGGACTTTGTTTCTCTACACCAGCCTACCCAGACCTACTTTTGGTTTTGCTCCTGTTCCTGGTTCGGCTCTCCGTCTTCCTCCGTGCTGCTGGTAGAGCAGGAGTCTGGATCGGTCACCAGCACAGTACCCCCCTGTGGCGAGTACAGAGACACATCTGGACGCCTCGCCGGTGAGGGAGGAGGCACTCTCATCCCAGCAGTCTGACTGGCTGATCCTCCTCCTGCCTGGTTGGGGCACACAGGTGCGTCCGGGGGACACTGTTTCTTCCTTGGCGGAGGGATTGGACGGGACGGTTTTTTCACTAGTGGCGCACAGTGGGAGCTGGATTTTTGTTTTTGCTCCTCTGTATCCATTTTCACCTCTCTTTCCTCCTTCTCATCCTCAGTCTCTCTCTTTCCTCTGTCCTGTTTTACCTCATTCTCTTGAGGTTGGCTACAGTTCTGTTGTTCAACCCCCTCATCCAGCTGACCTGATTTACTTCCCGTTTTCTCCTCTCCTCCTTCCTCTCTCTCAGTTCTCTTTGCAGGATTTTGTCCCTTCTCTCGCTCCGTCCCCTCTCCCACCTCTCGGTCAGTGCTTCTCCTGGAGGAGGTGCGACGGAGAGGTGCAGGAGGCAGCGAGGGAGCGGCTCGGCTCTGCAGGGGGACAGGAGGCCTCGATGGAGTGAGTGATGTTGACATTGACTTCCTCTCTTCTCTCTCGCCCGCTCCACCCCTTCCTTCCTCTTTTCTCTCAGCTGCTGGAGGTGAAGTGTGAAGCGAGGGGGGAGAGGAGAAGAGGAGGCCCATCCCAGACCCTGAGCCCAGGCTGGGGGGTCGTGGTGGGGGGCGCTTGTATTTAATGTCCTGGGTGGGAGTGGTTTTGGCCTGACCTTTGACTTCTGTGCTGGTCTTCTGTGAGACTTCTCCATTCTGCAGGGAGGAGGTAAGGTTTTGGGCGGTGACGATATCAAGTTTGGAGATAGTGGAGTGGTTTAGGTCTTTGTTGGCGCTTTCCTCCACAGTGACTGGGTTGACATACAAGTACAGTCTGTTGTGGTTCTGATCCAAAGCCAGGTCCTGGTCCTTCGCCGGTTGGTTCAGATCGGACATCCAGAAATCTGCAACACATGCAGTCAGTGTCAAAAAAGTGGCTTTTATCAGGTTTTTGATATTTGCTTTCCTTATTTTTATAAATGTTTCTCTCTCGTCCGTCTCACATTGAATATTATATGAAAACATTCGTTTACAGTTTGACTGAGCTTCATGGTTCATTGTTGACCTTTGAAAAGTTTCATACTGAACAGAAAGATACAGATCTTGGTAAGATATTACTCTAACTCTCGGCTAGAACGCAAACAAAATTCCAAAGTATCTTGACAGTTAAAATTGAATACATGCATATTAATTCCTTTACAATGCACCTACCTAAGCAACCTTTTATGCCCATGAAGATCGGTAAATGATTCTGTGTCTGTATATATTCATTCATGTTGTCCTTCACATATATTTTCATTTAAACATTTCTGCTGAGTAGCTGTATTGATGCGATTCCTTTTATCCTCCATCTTCCATTACTGTATCCAGCTCTTTGCAGCAGCAGTGACCTAACTTCAATGTGCTAATTATGTAGATTTATCTACCTGCACCCATAGCAGAGATGACCTCCAGCTCCTCTCTCTTAGTTGCCGTGGTAATAGCGCTGGGTAACCTCAGTGGGATGGCCAGAATGTCCCTTGGGTGGATTTGATAGTAAAAAAAAAAAAAGCAGCATTAAGTGTAGGAAGGGAGGTTTAATAATATGTGTGTGTGTGTGTACACAAGTATATGTGTTACCTGCTGGCACAGTAGAACGAGATTAATTTGAAGATGTCATCAAACACCAGAGAGGAACCATTTAAGTGGAGCACTGTGACAGAAAACAAACACAAGAGTGAATCACCAACCACTCTGCTGTCTGTGCTCTGCCACACATATCTTGCATTTTGTATTTCCACAGTAGCTCTTTGCATTAGTGTGTAACACGCACATTTCTTGTGTTGTTTGACCATCAGGTTGTATACGGGCGGCGCCCCCTGTTCATCATCAGGAAGGCGTACTGACAGCGTCGTGCTCTTGTCCTCTGTGCTGTGAACCAGGAACGCCTGCGAACGACGACATGTGGTTAGAACTCTGAGGTCAGAATGGAGAACATGTACAGAAAAGTACTGAATCAAATATGTACATAAATGCCACAAACATAAATGCACTGCTTTGTGACAAAAATGTCAGATATACTGTCTCACATGTTCATATTGCAAAAGCTGACAACAGCAAAAACAACGCAGCAACTACTGCAGCCTGTATTAAAGTTCCACAAATATGGGTTTTAAAAGCTGATATTTTTTGTCCCATAGTTTCCTATGCAGAAAGAAAATGACATGTAACTGTAGATTCATAAGAAGAGTCCTGGAAAGGACTATGCCTTTAGAGGAACCTGAGATAATGTTCAGCTGTCAAACTTCTAATAAATTAGTGGTGTAAGCTTGAGATTCTTTAGTCAGTCAACAGCAGGTTATACAAAAATGTTAACTTTGTCTACAGTCAAGCATATAATTCAATATCTAAACATGGAAATGAACATTTTCAATTTTTAATATGAATAATTAATTCATATTTTACTTGAGCTTGAAAGAATAGTTTGACATCTTAGGATGTACACCTATTTACTTTATTTCCTAGAGTGAGATGAGAGGATTGACATAAAGCTCATTAAGTATGAAGCTAAACTACAGCCAGGAGGCAATTAGCTTAGCTTAGCATAAAGATGGGACACAAAGGGAAACAGCTAGCCTGGCTTTGTCCTGACTTTAAAAGTACATTTACCGACATCTCTAAAGCCCGCTGTTGTTCTCACATGCTGGATCTTGTTTCTTTAATCCGTACACAAACAGAAAAAGGCAATTTGTGGTTTTAGAGGGAGTGACATGCTGTCACTATTTTTAGACCGTCTTTTAATACGCCCAGCATAACTAAAAACCACAATTTGGGGTTTTTAATGTTCTGTTTGTGTATGGATTAAACAAATGAAATACGACAGGTCAATAACTAAACTATAGTAGTGTTGGGTGTATTTTTAAAGGTGCTAAATATGGAATTTAGAGCTTTTCTATTGCCTCCACACGGCTCTGAACATGTTGAGGGCTCAGCCGGCGGTTAACAGCTAATGGTGCTACAGTGCAAACAGTGGCATATGATAACACACAGAGGGAGAAGTTCAT
>NW_022280182.1:43272-83346 GCF_004355925.1 Anarrhichthys ocellatus
ATACTCAAACCCTGTAGTTTGGTCGCCAACGTCACATATGTGTATATATATAATTACGCATTTTACGGAAATCCGGAGAATATTTAAACACTTCAATGTCTTAGACTACCAAACTACAGGGTTTGAGTATTGTCTCTGAACGTTCTGTCCAAAACGCAATGTTTTTTTCCAGAGAGGTTTTAATATAAACTCTAATTCGAAGAGTTGAACAGTGTGTAAATGTGTGTGTGTCTCACCCCAGCCATCTCTTTCTCCATTATACTTGTGGTTTGGTCTTGGCTGAGTCCTTTTGGCTGCCATACAGAGACACTCGCAACCAGTCGAGCTAAAGGACTCAGCAATGGAGGAGTTGGAGGTGATGGTGGGATAACAGGGGTAGGAGGAGGAGGAGGAGATGAGGGGGAGGAGGAGGATGGGATTGCTGGCAACAATGGAGCGGGAAGAGAAGTTAAGAAGGGAGTAAGATCAGTTGGCTGCAGAGAAAGCAGGGGAGCAGGAGAGACTGGAGTAGGGGAGAGAGGGGGAGGAAGAGACGGGGGAGGAGGGTTGTAGGAGAGAGGGGGAGGAACAGAGGAAGGGGGAGGATTGGAGGAGAGGGGGGGAGGAGGTTTGGAGATGGGAGGGAGAGTAGGAGGGGGTTTGGAGATGGGGGGTAGAGGGGGAGGGAGGGTTGGAGGAGTGGATGTAGGTAGAGGAGCACACAAGGGGAGCTGGGAGGACTTCAGCGTGGGAGGGGGCGGTTTGGGTCGACATGGCCGGACCGGAGGGTTGGAGGAGGGCAGGGAGGTTGGAGAGAGGGGAGAAGATGGAGGGACGGAGGCAGGAGAGGGGATGGATGGAGTGTCAAGTGATCCTTTCAGAGGGCTTGCATGGCTGTAAATGGAAAAAAAGGCGAAAGGTTAGAGAAGGAAACAACATGTGGAGGATTTGTTTATATCTCGTCTCTGCTTCAGTTTGCCTCCAGAAACGAGCATCCGGTCACCAGGACTTGGATCATTGACTTGGATTGCAGAAACACTTCAGTAAAAGCTGAAGCTTACCCCGTGTGCTGCATGCAGTTGTGTGACACATGATGTGTTTTATAACTGTGAATGACTGAAACCGTTGTTGAGAGGGCCAGGGGCCATCCATTTGCTTTAAGGAATCTGCTGCATTGTTTTGCTTTATGGCACAAAACAGAAAGATGGTCTGCTGTTGCAGTGTGGTCTCAATTTGACATAAGTTTTAAGGATAGAGCTGGTGTTATTCTATATTTTTCTTATTGCCATCTATTCCAACATGTTGGCCCATCTCTCAATACTTCCCAATGTCCTGACCGTGTCTCTAGCATTCAGCCCCAAGCCCATTGGTTACTACTTAACATCAAACTCAAAGCCTACATCCAATTACATCCAAAGTCAGTGCAAAGACGCGAATGAACGCAACTATATGTGAAATCAAGCCGAACAGTGCGAATGAGGCGAATTAAATGGCGCGTATAACAAGACGTTAGCCTCATTCACAAGTTGACATTTTTCAACTCAAGTAACAAATTTGCATGACGCTGTGTCTCAAAAGCCTATGAGCGTTGAGATTCTCCTCCTGTCATCACTGATGTCCTGACGTTGTTGAATCAGAAATGGAGGAAAAAAATATTGTAGCCATAGGTTTTCACCCAGAGCTCTATAATACATAGTCCAGAGACTGGACGAAACTATGTATGGGTCAATGACATGACATGCATATTTTCCACAATAGAGTCCACAATTTCCTTTTTAAAATAATTCGTGACATATATCATTTCATTCTATAAAACCTATCCAGTTTTGATACATTTTCAGTACAATCAAATAATATATATTATTTTATGTTTTGGCATCTCAAACCCTGAAAATGTCAGGCGGTGCACCTGTCCTAGCAGATGAACAGTCTAAGAAAACTATTAAAAAAGGTATTTAAATGATAATAAATTAAAAATAAAATACTATGGCATGCTTTTATTGTTGAAACGATTCAAATAAACCAAAATTTTTACACATACCAATAGTTTTAAGCTGTTGCGATAATTTAAAAACCTTTGTCCAGCAATTTGAATGTTCTCAAATATCAGGGTGGCACAGCTGTAAAGATGGGACTTTTATTATAAAATGAAAGTGGAAAACAGTAAACAGGTTATTGCATCATCAAGAGGACCTCAACTGACCTTTATAGCAGAGTGAAAACGTTTTTATATCTCTTTTGAATATTGATAAAAACAGCTACTTTCAACTTATAGGTAGAGTGGTTCACTTTCCATGTCAGGGCGGTACAACCAATGTAAAACTAGAAAAATGTTATTTTATCATAAATGTCTTTATTTTATTTAAAATGTATATGTATGAAGTTGTTAGCAAGAACAAAAGCTAATGCTAGTGTCCTAGTAGATGCCTGTTTAATATGAAATCAGTTGCAAATGTCAGGTGGTGCAACCAGTAAGGCAGGTGGTGCAACTGCAAAGAATGTTACTGTATGATATTATATTTAAAGCTCTGACATTATTTTAAAAAAAATTTCAAAAGTTTAACAGTGTTAAGTTAATGTTATTATACACTTTCAAACTATTTTTCATGATATTAATGAATATTGTTTAACTATTAAGGATGCCACTGTCAAGTAAAGCAAAACCAGCACGACGCAGGGAGCAGACAACAAGTCCTGTATGGAGTGTGTGCAAAACGCTGCTACAATGAGGTAGAAGCTGCAACACCCCAGGCGGAAGCGACTGTGATTTTGCCTATTCCAGTTATGTGCTAAATATGATTACTATGAAATATTTACTACTTTTACTTAAAAAGAGTCTGTTGACTAAAAGCATGTTGTTGTATTTGAAAAAAAAAATGCAAATTGTCTGCATATTTGCTGTGATTACTAATATTGTCAGGTGGCACAACTGATAAATGTCATGGTGGTGCGACCAGGTAAAATATTAATTTAAAGCAATAAATAATAGGTTAAAGTCAATTTTTTTTGCTTAATATGATGTGAAGAACTATTTTATTGAATGTATTCATTTGTATATTTGTATTATTATGTTTCTCTGTTTAAATGTAAAGTCAAAAGTTAAATACACTAAATACCTGGCCAAGAGAACACAATTATGATAAATTATTGTATATATATAAAACACAACCACAAAATACGATGTGTTAGACACAGTAGACACTCTAAGGGATACTTGTCAAAAATTTCAGTTTGAATAAATATTAGGAAAATATATATATTTTTTATAAATATGTGGTTGCGCCACCTGACATTTTTTAGCCTGTGAAGTTAAAAAATACTGTTAAAAACTATTTAAAACACTATGAAAAGTTGGTTCACAACTTAGACGTGTTTCAATACATTTTTCCAGACACAAAAATATGCATTGCATCCATTTTGAAGATAATTTTTAAAATTACCTTTTTAGAAGCCTTATTCGTCAATGACCCGTATATAAATGTGCGTGTAAAATACCATATGGTACAATCAATAACAACTGCCGTATTTACACCTATATGATGTTATTTTGAGTGTTGATGGAGCTGCTACATTGTTAGCAAAGCCTAGCACCGATCGATGAATATAGACTTATTACTAATCTGCAACATTATGTAGTTATTTCAGCATCCTTTTTATCCGGTCATTGCAATTAAATCACAGCAATTTTTTTAATTTTGTGTTCATACAGCTGTGGTAAACCAGCCGATGTGTGGCTTGCTAGATACAGTGAATACAGCTCAGTGAAATGAGCAAACACGTGAACAAACACGAATTAACCTGAGATCAAACCTCGACGAGTAACACAACGCAAAATTTGCTTGGTGTGAACACAGCATAACTCGGCATTAGTAATGCTGCATTAACAGATTAATTTGGGCCCCTTGAGAGCAGCAGAACAAGCATTAAATGCAACATTGACATACATGTGTGATGATTGAGATCACCACAGTAGCACTGGCGTGATACATCTTTGCCATGTCTGTATGTGCGACAGAGTCTTCTCTTCAGTCCATACTTGAACTCTCTCTCACCCTCTGGAGTTCAGCATCTAACATTATTAAATTAATAATCCTTAAATATATTCCTGTAAACTGATTTTGAAACTGTAGTTTAGAATTTTTTTATTTGGTAACAACACTAATGAAAGCCGTGGCTAAAACCCCAACAATGTTGGTGATATTTCTCTGCAGGTTTGTCACTACAGGCGACACATTACACATGGTTAATTGAGAGCTTGTTACTACTCTATAAAATTAATAATGCAATGCATGTAAATTGGGTGACAATTCTATAATCTAATTTGAAAACAGCTGGGCAATGTGGTGTTAAATTAACGTCAGTCAAACAGGAAGTAGGCTATTGTTGGGGACTATTGTCAGATGAATCTACATTTGTTGTGTTGACAGGTGAAACACGAAAGGTTGCGAAAGGTATAAAATGCACGGCCCACCACTGAGTAACACAAACACACTAACGTAATTGATGCATTGGTGGACCAACAAAAGTTCTACGAGGTAAAATTACTGCTTTTGTCAATTGAATTCGGTGACTTTGAAGAGAGCGATGCAACTCCTTCAGTTCCCAGTTTGAAAAAAGTGTCTGATGGCAAGATAAAGCAGTGAAATATATTTTAAATATCGAGTAAACTTTAACAGATGGTGAATTTTTTAGGGGGGCCTTCTCTTAAGGTTGCTAAAATATGTTTTTCTGCTGTTCCCTTCTGCTTTACCTCGCCGTCAGACAGCCTTTCCGGTAAGCGGTAACTGAAACCGTTATATCGCTCTATTCAGAGTTGCTAGTTTCTTCATAACCTGATTGATTAGCTTACGGCGAAGTGGGTGTTTCCAATTGAAAAACCTGGGAAAGAACACAGATGGGGTCATCCTTTAATGGACCTTAGCTCTTTTAGAGGTATTAAAGGGTCAGTTCACCCAAATAATGTATTTTTTAAACTATGTGGTGAACATCACAAACAAATTTAATTTACCTCCATAGTTTTTGAGTGGTGGCAGAAATCTCATTGCATCTCAATACCTGAGCAAATAAAACATCTGGATGTATAGAAACCATGAGAGGTAAGTGAGATGATATGTTGTTTTGTCATTTGGGTGAACCAACCCTTCAAAATCTAACAGATATTTGAGTTAGCGCCCTACTTAAAATCTGCCTCCTTTGAACTATTTGTTACTTGAACCACTGAATATCTTTTTAAGCCACATAGAATCCTGTTTTGAGTCCGATCACTCTCCTGTGAATTAAAAAAGGAATATTGAGCAAAACTGAGCAAATCACATGTCTGCAGATCACCCTAACCCTGTTAGTGACACACATGTGTGACACGTATATTCATATGGTTCCAAAGGGTCAAAGAGAAATTGTTTTAAATGTGGGATGCGAGCTTTATTTGCAGTCCTTTAGATAACACACCAGCACTTTACTGACTGGTGCAAAGTATCTAAGTACATTACCTCAAATGCAAATATAGATATAGGAGTGGTACTTTACTTGAGTATTTCCATTCCATGCTACTTTATACTTCAGTTCCACTACAAACTACACAGACAAGTTATTACAAAACGAGATCTTTTTAGATTAATCTACCCAACAGAATATGAAATCTCCCTTTCCAGCAACACCAAGCTACTTATGGATCATTAATAACAATAATTCAGTAATGAAGTGTAATATTCAAAAGGAAATCACTCTGCATTACTTTTAAGTACATTTTGCAAATAATACTTTAGCGCCATTACTAGTGACAAAGTAAGGGATCTGAAAACCTCATCCACACCTGACTTTTGCTTGACCTACCATGACCTTTAGGAAAATCGCACTCTTATCAAAAAAGAAAAAAAGCGACACAATCCTGGCACTAGCTCTTTCACAAAATTAATGTAAGTACAGTTTAAAGTTGAGGCTGTTCTACTGTAAAGAGTGACATTCAAACTCACGGCTGCGAACATTAGAAATCAAACATGCTTACAAATCCCCACAGGCCTTATAACGGTCTGATCTGCCCTTTCAGTGGTCAGTGACAACTTTCAACCGCTCTTATTCCCCCATACAAGCAATTCATGGAGTAGAAATGTGATTTGACGAGAAGGTATTGACCTAAATATCAGCCGTTGAGTCATCACATCTGTTTTTCCTGCTCTGGCTGTCTAACTTTTCAACCCCCGGACCCCCCCCCCCCCCCTCCCCTCCGTGGCAGTTTCAACAACCCCCCCTTCTCACTGTCTCGACCAAGTACAGTTCCTCCTCTGTATTTTCACCCAGCTACA
Source organism: Anarrhichthys ocellatus (assembly GCF_004355925.1). NCBI lineage: Eukaryota > Metazoa > Chordata > Actinopteri > Perciformes > Anarhichadidae > Anarrhichthys > Anarrhichthys ocellatus. The sequence continues at coordinate 49,554 of NW_022280182.1, forward strand.
CTGTCACAGACCCCTCACACACTCACCTTGTGTCCTTGCAAACAACGCTGGCTTCCATCATATTTCCACAGATTAAGTGTTCGGCTGCTCTCTGTCACTCTCTCTCTCTCTGCCCCATCAAGAACCCCGCCTTCCCCTGCCTTTTTTCCTTCCTGCTGTTGAATCGGAGCAGGGCTGAATAAGGGAAAAAAGGCAAAGGGAAAATATGCTTCTCCGTCAGCCCTCCCCTCCGTTTCTGCCTCAACTTCCTGAGCTGATCGTCAGGCAGGAAGAGGCCGAGCACTTTGGTCAGACTTCCACTGCTCTCTGTCTCTGTCTTTCTTTTTCTTTTCTGTCCAAGACAGACTCTCATGCAACTTCTGTCTCATGCAATCATGCTTTGTGGTCCCACTGTTGACAGTCCCGCCTAGTGTCGTTACTCCTTTTTTCTTCTTCTTTTTTTTGTTAAGTGCTGAAGTTAAGACATCGTCCAATAGATGTCATCATCTGCTCATGTCAGCGTATTCAAATCTGTAGATATGGCCCAAATATTCAGCAGATTCTCTGTTAGTCTCCTCCTCTCCTTCCTTCTGCCCTCCCCTCTCCTTTAAAGACTTCCAGATGCTCCCCTGTTCAAACTGTGGAATGTCCCCCCCCCCCCCCCCCCCCTGTTTTCTCCTCTCTTCCTGCCTCCTCTCACCTCCCCTTTTTTTTTACACAATTAAAACTCACAACTTTAGTTGTCTTGTCTTTCCTTCCAACCTTCTCTCATTTGCAATCTATTTTTTATTTTTTTTACCACATAGATCACACTTGGGGTTGGACTGATATGTTGGTGTGAAGCTTTCAGTGTAAAGTGTCTATGCACTTGTTGAGGCTTATCGAGAAGAATCATAATCCTGAGGAGTGACTTGATACTTTGCAGGCATTAAAATACTCAAAACAAAAACCTGAATATTGTCACAAAAATATTGATGCTAATCAGAGACTCGCGTCAGTTAAATTCTAGCACTGTTAACAAAAGCATGGTCTAAAGGTCAACAGCTACCTTTTTTAAAATGTATATTTGCATTTACTTTCTGCGTGGACTTGCAGATGTGGTCAAAGACACACACACACACACGTACACAGCCATGCATTCACAATGCAGCCAAGTGTGGTGACTGTGCAGCTGCTTCCTGTGCAAACAGAGGTGGTCACACATGCTTGGATTCTGCAAACTCTGCTCGGCTGAACGTCACGAGCGGTGAGCAACCACTGGAGGGAGCTCCTTACACGCCATAGTTACAGTAGCCATGGTGGTGGACTATTATAGAACAAAGGCCTATTACACACTATGAAACATGGTTAGTGCTTTTCTAGGCACCGTTTCATCACTAAGCATGCCGTCAGGAGGGAACATGGATCATTAAAATATCATTGTGGTCATAACTGTTCACATCTCTCATCTAGACTGCCTAGGTGTATAATAGCAGTGTAGGTTATACATACTGGCTTAGGTGATTAAAGGTGCATTAATTGATTTACTCAGCCACTAGGGGGCAGTGAAACTAGCTGAAAACAAACACTAAACAACATTATCACCTTATGAAGTTGATTTGGCGAAAGATATATTGAAAACATTTTAAGGCCCTGATTAAACGGAGTGCTTTTTATCAGCCTGAGGAAGCTTTTTGTAATTGCCTAGTAATTGAAATGTTTTTGCCTTAGACTTGCATTCTCTCTACTGACCATCAGGGGGCGACTCCTCTGGTTGTATAGAAGTCTATGAGAAAGTGACTCTACTTCTCTCTAGATTTATTACCTCAGTAAACATTGTAAACATGAGTTTATGGTCTCAATCTCTAGTTTCAAGTCTTCTTCAATACAGCATGATGTTCATTTAGTAAATTATGGTCCATTTAGAGTCAAATAGACCATAAAGCAGGAGATGTTTTACTGCGGGGCTACCTTGTAATTGACAGGTCTTTACCAGAGACTTATACGGCGTCTCTACGTCACTCCCCCGCAGTCTAAATATGGTCACTTCCAATCACCGGTTTCAAAAATCCAAGATGGCGACAGCCAAAATGCAGAACTCGATGCTTCAAAACCGCAGTCCACAAACCAATATACAGTCTATAGTTCTGCATTTTTGCGGGAGTTCCCTGAACGCCTTGAGTTCAAAGAACTTCAGCCAAGACCGGAAAAGAACCCCAACGTTTTCTCATTGTTGTGACTTAACTGGTGACTTTCAGCTGAATGCGTCCGTGGTTGCTTGTAGTAACTTACGTAAATGGTAGGCGCAGATAATAAACAGATTCTGAGATGCTGAGATTCTGGCCACTAAATATTGGGCCACTTGCTAATGTATTCTACCCATTCATATCGCATGGATCTGGAAAGTCACTTTGTTTAGGTTGCATTCACCATCTTTAGTGGTCAATGCCCTTACATAGCTTACATGCTTGACATCATTGTTTCCAAACTGTAAAAGGGTCTATAGTTAATGTTCTACATTTCACTAGACTTTCTGTTAGATTGCCACTCTACTTGGCAAGCTCACTACACTTACTGTGAAAATGTGATTTGTGGCATTTGTGTCGGTCACAGGCAGCCATATGCTGTGCCAGAAGCCTACCGTGGTGCTTATGAAGACATTCCTAGCCAGTGCTTTGTCTTTTATCTGCCTTCTGAGCACATCCGCCATTTTCTGTTCTAGCTCAAATAAACACTGAGCATTTGGTTTAGGTGATTCATTTGTTTACCGGGAGCTGTCTGCGGGATTTGACTGTCTTTCAAAGTTATTTTCCCGATGATAATAAAGGAGGAGCAATGAATGAGTTGAGCAGATGTCTCCTCATACGACATGAGTTTGTTTTCTTCCTGATGGAGATAGACACGACTGAGGGAGATAATAAAGCCAAGGCCATATACTGTACCATTCACATACGCATCATTTAACGTTTAATATTGAAACAGTCACGTACTGAAATGTTTTATGTACAAAACAGAGCTGAAACCTTATAACACTGACTAATGAAAACCTTTCCCTTCTCACATGCTAATGAAATGTATATTCTCATTTTCTTGACCTTTATTATTTAGCTTATCTACATATCTGAGGACAGGCTGGTATTCAACAGAAAATGGAAAAATAGATTTAAAGGACATAAATTCAAGAGAGACTGTAAAGGCAAACAAGGTTGTCCATCGGAATATAAACTGTTATCATGTACATTACAGTGTCTATGCTAGCAGCTCTGTAAGGTTATAAACAAAAACTTCCGTATTCATGCCGATTACGTTATTTTGAGTGTTGATGGAGCAGCTACAATGTTAGCATAGCCTAGCCCTGATCGATCCATACTGTATTCAGAAAGCAAGCATTTTATGAATGCATGAATTCAGACCTTTTACAAATTGGCGTCATGATGGAGTTATTTTGGCATCTTTTTGGTCCGTGTATTGTAATAAAACCCTAACCCTCCATACCGCTTGTTAGATACAGTGAAGACAGGCGCCTCTGGATGATGTAATGAACCTAGACACGACGACGTTTGGTTTACGGACATATCTGGGACTTCTACATTATGTAGCTACAAAGCAGCAGTGGTGGTTAATCACGGCATGGTTGATAAAACGTCGGAATTTACACGGAAATCCTCTCTGGTGCGTCGCACGCGAGTGACACAAATGATTTCAACTTCGCACAAGTTGGTGTCAGCAAGGCATGTCAAACTCCGTTGTCAAGTAATGCAAGGTGAAAATTCGATCTGTGTTTGGTGTGAACAAGGAGTTAGACTAAGGTCAAACATTTACCCTCAATGGCAAATTAGACCTCAAGAAACAGTGAGAAATACTTACTGCTAGGCTTCGTCTTCTCACAGCTGTTGGTCTTATCAAACACAACATGCTCAGCTGTCCGGTGTAGACACACCAGGCTCTGCAGTCTGGAGAGAGAAAAAATCACAGCCACATATTTTCAGAGCAAGTCACTGTTTTTCTTTCAGACAATGTATTTTTGAGGCTGTTGACTGAGATCTTTCTCCCTGTCTCTGCTTGCCTCTCTATCTCCTGTCTGTCTTTCTCTCCAACACACACTCACAGAGTCAACACCACTTGAGCTCACATAGCGAACAAGCATAATAAAGGAGAGTGTGAGTCAGTCTTCTTCTCTGTCAATCACACGAAACATCATGGAAACGACTGGTCCAATTCAAGAACCAGGTACAGCTTGCACTTGATACCCAGGAGTTTCAGAAATCTCAAACTATTTTCATGGTATTCCTCGTGTTTAAATCAATTTAATTTAAATCATTTGAATGCATATGGTCCGTACAGACTTTTTGTACAGTGAGCCACATGTATTGTCTTTGTTGTTAGAACTCTGTCCACTGCCTTAGCATTGAGTGAGCCGAATGTTTCTTGCAGGAATATTTGATTGAGGGACATTTTTTTCAGTTGATTAACATAACTCAATACATATAATACTCATACTCATCCTCCTCCTCATCAACATCTGCGTTTATGATAATCATTTAGGACTTCTTAAAAATGTGTTTCCTGCACCGCCGAACAAGTGCCGTAATGGCTGAATAAGAGGCGCCGGTTAAAGTATAAACTCAGTGCCTAATATGTATAATTCTGAATTATCAATCGGATTTAGGTCCTGGGTCCGGATCCGGTCCGCCAGTTGGGGACCCCTGATGTAGACTCAGGGAGCCACAACAGGGGCTGAAGAGCCGCAGGTTGCCGACCCCTGCCATAGACAAATGAACACAGTAGTACAGCAGATGTAAAAACACAAAAGCAGTTCACTTACCAAAGCTGCTGTTCACTTCAAGACAAAGTATATCCTCCTTTCTTTGTTAACAAAGAGTTTAATACCGCGGTTGTACAGAACATCGGTTCAGTTCAGTTCCAGTCAGAGGTTCTCCTGTGAACGTGTTCGTTGAGTTGTAAATCCACTCGGGTCTCTCCAAAAGTTTTCAAAAGCACCGTAGTTTGTAAGTGTCCTGTCCTGCTATGGTGTCGTTTTGCTCACAAGATGCTCAGTTGCAAATAAAACGCATTCCCAGCCATAAAATGTGCAACGCTTCTCCGATGCTGAAATACCGTTCGTACAAATCCTTTTCCATGCTGGTTCAGGGCTGCTAGCTGTGGGGTTGACCGACCCTGTCCAGCTTTTCCTGAAATGTCCTCCAGAAATCCGTTTCTCCTCCTTCAGCCATTGAGTGTTAAAAAAACAAAGCTAGGTTTAAAAAAAAAAAATCTACACCAAGCAAAATGCTAAAAATGTCATGTCAATGTCATAACTTCTTACATATCTTTCAACTTGAACTCTTACTACTAATACTAACTTCTGCAAGCTGCTTCAGCTTCAAAACAGTCACGCTAGCCCACTAACCAATCACAGTGCACGTTAATGCTGAGCCAGCTGCATTAATGCTGACGTACTTGTAGGCCAGCTAGAAGGCTCTAGCACGTCAAAGAATACGCCCAACATGTCAAACTAAAGATCTGATTGGTTGAAGACTATGACAATCAACAATATCGTCCCCATTCACTTAAACTGCAAAGGGATTCATTTGTGAGTCTGCAGGTCTCGGGCCTCTCTTCTTACCTAGAGACACAGAGGTGAAATCTGATTGGATAAAAGCTCTACTTAAAACAAGCTGCACTGGAAGCAGAGCAACTGAGGAAGACAGTAGCTGTGCAATGAGAAAATAAGATAATGGGAAAAATTATTTTATAAATTATAATACAGTGTATTTATGAAAAATTATAAAATAGCTATAACTTTGTGATTCTGTTTAGGCCAGCAGAGAAGGCCTTGCTGGCCCTGACGGCCCACCACTGCATAACAGCAATATGATGAATGGTCGTTGAGATGCTGATTAACTTTACATTTTGAACAATTTATCCTCTTACAAAGCTCTGATATTCCTGCTTAGGATTTTGAAATGACCCAAATTAATGGACAACAGATATGATAATGTGATTCGTTTTTTAAAAGAGCAGAAATTGCAGTGAAGAAGTGCCACTTCCCAGTTGTCATGTCAATGTGGTTGTTGAGTGACCGAAATGAACTTTAAATTTCAGCTATAATCGAGGGGATTGAGAAAAAGTGCCTACATCACACATGTTCAGATAGTACTGATGAATTGATTTTTCCACTGTAAAATGTCCCATATGCATATCTTGGTCACATGTCTTTAATAACCACATTTAAGAAATCCCCGTTCTCAAGATGGCGGCTTGAGGAGGGTTCAGGTTTAAGCTAAAGTTATACTTTCTGCATCTGAGTATATGCAAAGGTCCGCAAGGGTCAGTGTGAGGAATATAACGCGTCTTTCAAGCGGACAGTATAAACAGAACTATGAAGGCAAATCAATGTCAAAATCCACGAGCACAATTGGGATCCACACACCCACGCTCGTGTGTAGAGGTCCTGCGCGTGCAACTCAAGGAGCCCCGGAAATTACTTCTGCGAGCGCTTTGACATCACTCCGCACAGAATATCTCTGCTCGAGCAAGCAAAATTGAAGCTCACGAGGAGAAAACCATGCTGAGGAGCAGAAGTTTAATCTACAGCAATGCATGCTATTATATAAGATCATCGTATGTTTGTAGTGTCAGTACAGTACAATATTTACCTCTGAGATGTAGTGCAATCTGAAAACAACCTCTATACCTCCACCTAGCGTCGGTGTCAGAGTGATATCCGGCCAATCCAAAGACAAGGATTGTAACCAATTAAATTTAGTGATACAATGGTGACTGGGTTCCCCCACTTACTGTCAAAAAGTAAAAAACACTTGTGAGCGAGCAGGTTAAAGCTTCGCGAGCAGAAGAGCAGTGATAGAAGTCGTGCACCAGAGGACGCCCCTCGCGCTCAAAGCATGGTTTTCTCCTCGCAGGCTTCAATTTTGCTCGCTCGAGTGGAGATATTCTGCTCGGAGTGATGTGAAAGAGCTCGCAGAAGTAATTGGCGACCTCGATTTGGGCCCTCTACACACGCTCGCGGGTGGATCTCATTTGTGCTTGGGGATTTTGACATTGATTTGCCTTCATACAGAACTACTATGCATCCATGCTGTCATGTTCGTGTCTGTTTGGAATGGAACAGAGGCTTTAGTTAAGCTGACGTGCCTTTATGCTAATTTTCTACACCTAAGCATTGTATCTCGTAAACCTTTACAATTTCAGTAACGGGTATTAATTACTGCTTTTTGAGACAGTCCGACGACATGTCGCATAAAAGAGACACAAATTCCAGGTAGAGCTTAGCCAACAAGCTGGCGAACAAGCTAATGCAGGAGCTAGCGCTTTTGAAGGCGAGTTTCTGAGTTTACTGTTAATATCTCCAGAGTCATCGATGGAAAGCTTGGGCCACCGTTACAGTTCTTACAAAGCCCCCAATAACTTTACAGTCATGAAAACCGGATCGAAGACTAGGACCTCGGCTCTGTAAGATGCTGTCGATCTTGTCGAGGGCAAACTGAGAGCGCTGGAAAAACAGGCTTTATCTCATTAATCCTGTTTGGTTTTGGCTCTAATTTTGAGTTCCTGATTGAGATGCAGATTAGAAATTTCCAAATATCGTCTTCTGTGATCAACATTACAGGACTGTGCAGCCTTGACAATTAAATAATGTTGACAGCACACCTTCTTCCTTGGATTTTTTTTAATTTTTTTTCTGTAGGTGGCACTTATTTGATTTGATTCTTCCTCTTCTGTTTGCACCGAATGGAAAAAAACCATCACTGCCTGCGTTTGGTACAGGAGCAAAAAATAAAACAAACATACATTATGATACTACTGATCATTGCGTCACATTAACATCTCTTAATGAATAAAAATAGAGCATGTTCTTCCACTCAGCCGTACATGGTGAAATGATGTTGCTGATGACGATACTTTATAAATTGCACTGCACTGTATGTGAGTGCCCATTGTTGCTCTCTATTTCTCTGTCTCTCTCACTCTCCCTGCCGCCTCCACAGTGATGCGTGTTGCATTAACGCTGAGGTGAAGAGTAGGAGGTAGAGGGCAAACTGAAAGGGCTACAAGAGGGATGGAAAAGAAAAGTGTGTGGGAGACTGAAAACATGGATAGATAGATAGATCCTTCCTTCATTCCTCTTCTCCTTCGTTACCTAATTTCCAAAATGTCGGATGGTGATGATTTCCCAAGTGAACACACTCGGGTCAAACTAAATCCAGGAGGGAATGAGAGAATGGGGGAGAGAGAAGAATAGAAAGGTAGCTACACAGAGGGATAAAGAGTGAAGGATGAGACGGAGAAAGAGAGAAAAGAGAAGCAGCTGGAGAGGAGAAGTTGGTCTCTTTACAGCTCCAAAGCTCTTAAAGCCCCGAAGCTGTGTGGAGTGTAAATGGGAGGAGAGAGAGATAGATAGATAGATAGATGGAGAAGAGCAAGAGATGGAGGGAGGCTGAATTGTGGAGAAGAAAAGCTAGAAGGGAGAGAGAGTGAAAGGGAGAGGAGGAGGAGGAGGAGGGTTTGCGTTGGTGTGTTGGTTGGCAGAGAGAGCGCTTGTCAAAAAAACCTTCCTCTGACAGAAGGCATGATTCACAGCAGAGAGAGGGAGTGAGAGTGAGAGGGGAGAGAAAGAGGGGGGGAGAGAGGGAGACAAGCATCAGAAAAAAGCAAAAAACGGCAGAGAGAGAGAGAGAGAAAGAGAGAGAGAAAAACGACAGGGGCAGAGAGATGCCAGTAAGAAAAACAAATGAGGACGCTGATTTGAGGCAGAATGACAAGACGCTAACAGGATGGGACTGAAATCGACGGATTGGATTGACTGAAGCCGTTTAATGACTGTGACCATGTTGATAAGGTTCTGGCTTTTCTATTGATCGGGGGGGGGGGGGAGAGAGGGTGGGAGGGGGCGGGAGGGATGAGAGAGAGAGAGAGAGAGAGAGAGAGAGAGAGAGAGAGAGAGAGAGGATGCTTAAGAACGAAGGGACGTTGAAAAGATATGGAGCGAGATAAAGAGACCAGGAATGATTCTCAACTATCAATAGGCTCCTTTGATGGAGCTTAACTAAGTTGTGAGGAAGGCATATATGCAAATTAGACAGTTCTGACTCTTTGATACTATATTTGAGATGGATATCAGTGTGGATACTTCAGGACTACGGCGGAAAGCCTTCTAAAGATGTTTTTTCGATATGTGAATGTCAATCTCTTCTTTTCTTTATGTGACAAAAAGAAGTCTTAATGGAGTTTTTAAACCAGTAAATGATTTTTCATTTGTCTCTCAACTTTTATTCCCCTCTGAACTGGTGAATTTAGTCAGTGTCGTCACAAGGTTGCCAGTGTGTGTTGGGGGGGGGGGGGGGGCCATGCTTCTGCTTTTTTTGAGGTGTTGGGGAACTTCCTGTAAGCCAATGCTTAGCGCTAATCATCATACTAAGTATTGTTGTTATCTCCCACAAAGCTGGAGTTAGCGGGCTAGCTGCTGTAGATTAACCAGTTTGATATATTCAAAGCAGGAATGGCAACATCAAACTAAATTGCCACAATGTCATACTATGACATGTTGAAGTATTCAGCTTCTGATTTCTCGTATTGATGGAGGGAACAGCTTTGAAGGAATATTGACGTCACCTTGACTGTATTTTTGGCACCAAATTTGCATGGGGCTTTAAGGCTGCTTGGTGCAGGCTGTCGCATTTTCATCTCTCCAAATTCAAAATGCTTGCTGAGTTGTTTGAGGTTTTTTATTCTAATCGTTTGTTGTTTTGACTATGGACAGTTTTTCTAACCCTTTCGACTTCAGTTGGTATGTTATATCTTCTTAGATATAACTTCTAGAAGACCAAAGGGCCAACAAGGGCTTCAGTATTTAGCTTGGTTTTAAGCTCATCCTGTGGATAAAAAACATAAAGCAAATTTGAGATTTTGTAACATTTGTTGCTTCGGCTGTAAAGACTTTTTTACCATTTAGATGTGAGAACTCTGATGATCAAAGGTGTGAGTTCTTATACAGTTGGTGAAAGGGATTGGCAACTAAGGCTTCAGTACTTGGCTCAGTGTTTAGCCCAAATACATAAAGTTTTACATAAAGTACATTAAAGGCTTTTATCTTTTGTGTCTTAGCTTGAGGAACTATTCTACATTTAACCAAATGTATTATCTAAGTAGGGCTTCAGTAACTTAATGTTTAGCTCATGTTTCAGGGGGGGAAACATGTCTCCAAAAAGAACATTTAGGTTTTTTTAATCTTTCATTGCCTTGCCTTATAAGTGATATGTAATAAATTCCAACTCGGACTACAGTTCCTCACTCAGGGTTCAGCCTGTCCTTGGAAGAAAAACACAATGGGTTTTATAGAATACAGTTGTACTGACGTTGTTTTGAAGTGATGGCTTCACTTACAAATTGCAAAAAGTAAATGCCCTTTGAGTCAAAAAAGGTTTAAAACAAACAATTTTGACAACCCATATGGTTCTCCACTAGTCCCAGCACAAGGCTTCTCCCTCTGCATTATTGGTAACCCACTAATGGATGGAGTTCATTGGGTTGGTGCTGTTTGACCTGATTGCATTATTTATGATAACAGATTCTGATACTCAATGCTAATAACTAGATATATAATGTACTAATAACTCAATAGTACTCAATAGACTGAGGAAATGGTTTGCTACTTTTATTCCCTAATATGGGTCAGGCTTCAAACACTGAATCTTATGCTTCCCATAATGCAGCTTAATACAGTCTTTCTGTAGACACTTCTTGTTTGATCAAACCCCCCATTTCAAGTTTGTAACAAGACTTTGAGATGACTCTGATGACATCATCAGGGTTACTTTCTCAGATTTGAGGACATTATACAATGGTTGAGTAATACTTCTTGTAAATTGCAACCTGAGCTTTGTTTTTAAAATTAGTGGAGTGCCTGCCCCTTCAATTGGCCATGCAATGAGATCAGTGATTGTTAACTAATATCTTAATACTGTATATACTACCATACACTTACATTAATATTCATGGAGAGACTGTCTTCAAGCTGTCTTTTGTTGTTTGCTTTGTTTTCCAGACAAATGATGGAAATCAACAAACAGCCAGAATGAGAGGAGAAGCTTTGACTGGATTCAATCCTCCATCCACTGTATTCAGTCTTTCTGTCGCTTTGTGTCTGACTGACTAATGCTCCACTGGATAAAGACTTAATTGGCCCTAAAAGGACAGCCAGAACAATAAACAACCAGAATAAATACAAATGCAGCCATGCTTGGAAGAGAGTGGGCGAGAAGATGAGCTAAGAAGTTACCCTGTGGACATAAAAACTGGACATATTTTGTCATATATTTTCATGTTTTTCTTCAACTTCTGGTTGGAATATTTCAATTTAGACATTATCTTGTTTCCATTGTTATTTGCAATACTTTGATCACAAGATTGCCCTGACTTGGATGGAATATGCCTCAGTATTTTACCATAAAAGAAAAAGCAGAAGAAATTTTGAATTTGATATTTTTCCATTTCTTTTACTTTGTCATGGCCCCCTCAAAGCCAACTGCCATGCATCTTGCACATTCTGAAATTTATTTTGCAACCACATTTTTTCAGTATTAGTGAAATTACCAAATTCACAATTCACTCTTCAAACTACAGACGCATCTCCCACCAACCCCTCCCACCATCAGCCATCCGACCAATCATGGGCAAGCCTCTTAGCCGTCCCGGGTGTTTCAGGAAGAGCTCCTGCTGCCTGGAGAAACCTGGGGATGGGGGAGTGGGAGGCCGAGCTGGGGGACTGGAAGGAGGATACGGAGATGGCTACGTACCCCAACGATCCATTTACGATACCATGTGCATCAATCAACAGATTGACAGCCATCACCATCACCCAGGAGGGTCCATTAGGCGAGATATTGGAGGTGAGGGGAGTTTTAGCTACTCTGCAAGCGGCTCCCTGAGGGTTAGCAGGTCTCCGGCTGACATGTTCGATCCGCAGCCCCGCTCTCTAACTCCGAACCCCTCATTTGTTCGACGACTGGATGAAAGAGCCATCTATGATTCACTGAAACTTGGGGCTCAAGATGTTGATGGTGGCGGCTGCCATTCACCAGGATGTTTCAACCGATCAGTTTCTCCCTCTGTGTCATCATTCTCAGCACCTGGAGTGTCCTCTTCCTCATCTAAGAAACATCACCATCACCAACACCATGGAGACAGTACAAAGAGCAGAGATGGCCGACATTCCTGGAAAGTCTTGACACCTCCGAAACACCTGGGATGTCTGGAGCTTACTACAAACGAAATGATGGACAGAGGAGGAGGGTATCTGAACCCTGGGCAATACCCTCCCCCTGGGGGCCAGTCCTCCTCTCTTACCTCCCCTCTCATTTCCCCCTTCTCAGGCTCACCTCTCTCCTCAGGTTACCATACTCCGGTGTTTTTCTCCCCTGCCAAACCTCGCCCCAGTCAGTCACAGAGTTTGCGATGTTCACCTCCCCACGTCACCCAGCCGAGGCATTATTCCCAAACCCAGAGCCTCAGACTGTCACCACCCCAGGAGCTTAGACGATCCCCCTACCGTGCCCCCCTGGTCCAATTGTCTGCTCATGACCTTGAGCAGGACATGAGGGAAAGAGGAGGAGGATGGGGCCGGAGTGAGCGAGAAAGGGAATGGGAGAGGGAGAGAGAAAGGGAGATGGAGCGAGGGTGGGCCCAGCGTGAGTGGGAAAGAGAGAGGGAGAGGGGGAGGCTGGAGAGAGAGAGGGCAAGAGAAAGGGAGAGGAGGGAAACATCAACTTTTGGGACCTTTGGATATGGTCGACCAGTTCCACTGCGTTCAGACAGAGATTCCGTGTTTTTAGAGTCCGAACAGGTTCTAGACACAACACCCCTGTTGCTCCCCCAGCCCTCCCCCTCCCCCAATGCTGCTCCCAGAATGGGCACGGGAGCTGTGGGTAGGAATAGAGCTGGATCTAAGGTTGGCCCTGAAAGTGTAGGTGGGGGTATGGTTTCAAAGTTTGACAATGGGAGTGTGGGTTTGGTGTTAGTTGACAGCAGATCTGGGTGTGGGCCGAGGTTAATAAGTGAAGTTGGAATTAGAAACATGTCAGAGGCTGAAATCAGGGCTGGAATACAAGAACACCATAGAGTTGAAAGTTGGAACAAATATGACAACGGGTCCAGGGCTAGCATTAGAAATGGGTCTGAAACAAGAATGGGTTCCCAGGTGAAAACACAACCAGGGGGACGGGATCTCGAAGGAAAAGTGCAGTCTGGAATGGGCATAGAAAATATAGCTCCAGCTTTGAACAAGGAGGGACACCGGGGAGGGACAAGGAGTGGAGAAAAAAATGTAAGGGGTGTGGCTAAACCAGAACATTTTGCTGAGACTATACCTTCAACTGTGAATGACAATGAGAACAGGATTGAGCCTGGTGACAAAGTTGAGATTGGAGATGAACCTGGTCCGGCGATGAAGCCAGAGGCAGGGGTTGAGGCCAAAGTCAGTTCAAGGCAGGTGGAGAACAGGACTGGAACAGAAGTTGGAGGTGAAGCTACAGTTAAGAATGAGGTTGGTTCAGGAGCAGAGTCTAGAGTAGAAGCTCAAGTTGAAACAGAAGTTAAGATTGCTCCTACATCTGAGCCTGAGGAAGTACTTGAGGCTGTTAGTAATGAAACAGAGACTAAAAGTAACACTGAGACTGGGGTTGTCAGTGAAACTCAGAACAGCAACAACTTTACTACAGATAAAGCCCAGATAAGTATTGTGGCTGGGGGAAAAACTGATATTGTCTCAGCAGATCAGGTTGAGAAAAAGCCTTCGGACATCGATAAAATTAAATCTAGCCATGTAGAGAAAGGTTCCAGGTCTCACAAGTCCAAATTATCCAAGTCCAGCTCTAGGACTCGACCTGGCACAGCCACAGGACTCCGACCAGGCGTGGTCAGCCCTCGCCTAAGTAGAGGGTTTGCAGACCTTGAGTCAACAGGCCCCGCTGACGGCATCGAATCTACCTGGCCTCGCCGAATCATGGTCAGAAAGAGGACTGTACGGCAGGGCGGGGCACTCCACAACCTGCCTATTCTCCCCCCACTCCCTTCTGTCCTCTCAGCATTGGAGAAGAGGCGCCCTCATGCCCACCTCCACCCCCGTCCAGGCCACTTCTCAGAGAACCCGCTAACAACCATTATGAATGCTTCAAGTATGGTGGGACAATGCTCACTTAAAGAGCCCTCCCATCCAGAATTAGGAATAGGGGCCAGTGTGGTGGGCAGGGCTTCCCTGAAGGAGCAGAACTTGGAGCACTGGAGGGTCTGCAGCGAGCAGGATGAACCCAGGAGATCCAGGAGCAAGGAGAAACAAGTGGAGCAGAGCAAGGAGAACACTGAGATGGAGGAGAGAACGGGGAAGGAAGAGAAGCGAGACAAGGCGAGGAAAAAAGACAAAGTGAAAATGGAAGAGAAAGTGGATAAGGAGAAAGATAGGGTTACTGTCAGTGAGGGGCTGGTGGAGGAAACCAAACGAGAAAAGTCAGAGAGAAAGATTGAAGGGAAGGTGCAAGAGGATGGAAACACAAAGGATCTCAAAAAGGCAAGGAATGTAGAAATTATGGGGGGGGACGTGGAGGTTAGAGGAGTGAAGACTAATGATGGAATACAAGAGCGGCATGTACAAGAGTTGGAGAAGGTGGTGGCTAAATCAAAGAAAGAAGAAAGCCAAATGGAGGAGCAAGAAGGAGGCACATTTGGAGAGGAAGGGGGGGTAGAGGCTTGGGACACTGTCCTTGACATGGTCAACACTTTGTGGGAGGATGGCTGGGAGAAGGGGGGAGAGGGGGGAGGTGGGGATACAGATTCTTTCTCGGGCTCCCTGCAACGTTGGCCTCTTCTCCGGCCCCCAATTGGCTTTGGAGGCTCCCACCCCCCTTCATCGGCAGCCTCGGAGCTCAGCCTGACAGAGTTGGAAAGGAGAGCCAGGGAGCTGGACTCTGACCTGGAGCACCTAGACCTGTCTCAGCCCCACAGGGACACCCATGATATATACCAATCACTGCTGGAGCCACAGAGGGAACGAGCTGACATGTACCAAACACACCCTGGTCCGCAGAGGGAGAAAGCTGCTCTCTCCACAGGTAGATGGTTGTTGCATTTTGTGTATGGTTGTTTTCCTTCTTCCCATGTTCTTTGCAGTCAGAATAACACACTGAATAGCATTACAGCTGATAATATTAAAGCTTAATTGATGAATTCATTTCCCAGGGACTATAAACTAGTAATCCTAGCTCAAAAAACCAAACCCGATCACAGATTTCTGTGTAAATGAGTTTGCTCTAATTTAATCAAACAGAATTTGGCAATATGGACCATGAGCAAGATATAAACTGTTAATGTTAATTAATGGTGATAATCCTCTACAAGGGCATATAATCAGTAACAATGCAGGATCCTGGGCCTTCAGTGCTGTCCTACTACAGTTGAACCACCTTCTAATAACCTCATTATTATTTATTTTGTGTAAACACCTCATATTCACATAACACTGCAACATTTGACAAGTGAAATAAAATGTTACATGAAGCTCAACACCTACAAATACACTAACTGCAGGTTGCAGATACATCAATACGCGCATGACAGGATGCTTCGTCATTAACGGACAATGCGCGATTATGGCCAAAATCATAATCACGATTATTTTGATCAATATTGAGATCACGATTATTTATCACGATTATTCAATAATTTTAGGGACAACATCTTTTTATTGCACTTTCATGTTTAAATGAACAAGAACACTGCTTCCACTTCCATTGTTGTGCTACATTCCGGCTAATGTACAAATCTTTGCATCAGACTGGTCCTTATCACAGTGCATCTCGTAGAAGGAAAATATAAATAAAATAGTATCAACACTTTTTACCCAAAATTAAATCAACAGAGCACTGCTTTCCCTTCCATGTTGTGCTACATTCCAGCTAATGTACACGTCTTTGCATCAAAATAAAACTTATACGGTTCTTATTCACCTGAAGCAAAATATAAATAACATTTTTACCCAAAATAAAGGGCTAACTAAAAATAAATATGCCATCACAGAATGCAACCAAATGAAAACAATTCAGGCCTATGCAGAAAAGGCAATAACAAGGTGTTAGACCTACAGGTTTTTGGCAAGAAACACCAGCCTGTCGACATTTTCTGGCTTGAGAGATTAGCGAAGGCAGGTCACTACATTTCCCCCTGTGCTAAAGACCCTCTCTGAGGGGGAACTTGTGGCCGGAATGCACAAGTACTTTTTTGTCTTGACCATTTTTCTGAAGCCTTCATTGCTCACAGTATTTATTGGACACATGTCTTTGGCCAAATGAAATGCGATTGCATCTGTTATTTCAGTGTGTCTTTGGGAGGTGGATAGATACGCTGTCGCGCTATGCAGGGTCGCTGTTGTGGTTTTCTGGGTTGACGTTGGACATGGACGCAGATTCAGTGAGGTAACGTTAGCTTTGGCCTTAATGCATTCGGCGTACTGTAGTTTGTGGTGATTTTTCAGGTGGTTGAACAAGTTAGTTGTATTGCTATGCGGCGCAGACACAACTCTAACGCACTCTGTGCATATGATTTGTTCTTGGTTAACATCACTTGCCCTAAATCCAAAAAACTTCCAGACAACGGATGATGATCCTTTTCGAGGGGCTAGCTCCTCGCCTTCTGCTCCTGACCTTTGATTTACCTTTCACACGACACCCGTGACCGTCTGCTCTCGGTTCTGTTGTCTGTCTCTCTACTCTTCTACTAATAACGGAGTCGACTGCAGACAGAACTTTTTTTGAGGCTGCTGCTGCAGGGTGCGCGCATGACACCTCCCATCTCATTCGCTCCCTGGTGGTTGGCTGACTGTTAGTTGAGGAAGCGCTTGATTTGATATGTAGCAGATTTTAAACGTCAATATCGCTGACGATCATGTTTATTTAATTGTGGCAGCCAAAATCGTGATCGTGATTAAAATTCGATTAATTGTGCAGCCCTACAATGCATATAGTCAAAATCAACGTAATTAACACAATGACAAGAACAAACTCACAAGAACCAGTCACATATACTTATATGACAACAAAGCATGACTCCAGCAACACTGCAGCACTAAAACACGTACAAAGCCCAAAACAACCTGGCCCCTCCCTACCTTTCAGACCTCCTCCCCCTCCACGCCCTAACCCGTTACCTCAGGTCAGCTGGTGCAAACTCTCTGAAGACCATCAGGACCAAGCGCTGGACCTGGGGTGACAGGGCCTTCTCAGCTGCTGCACCTCACCTCTGGAACGCCCTCCCCATCCACATCCGTGAGGCTCCCTCCCTATCATCATTCAAACAAGCCCTCAAAACCCACCTCTTCAAACTCGCCTTCACCTGCTAACCCCTGCACCCTACCCTCCATTACATGACCCATTCAGCACAGCTTCTCCAGTTATTCTTTTTTGTTTTGTTTTGTTTGTTTGTTTGTTTGTTCTGTTTGTCTCAGCCTTGTAAAGCATCTTTGGGTATCTTGAAAAGTGCTATAGAAAATTGATTTATTATTATTATTATTATTATTATTCCACCACACACTGAAGAGCACGAGCCATTCAAATATTATTCACATCAGAGGGAACAATATTAACCATATCATAAAAACGACACCATAGACAAATTAACACGGTAGTAACTCTACTGCAGATGTAAAACAAAAGCAGTTCACTTACCAAAGCTGCTGTAAACTTAAAGACAAAGTCCATCCTCCTTTCTTTGATTACAAGGAGTTTAATACTGCGGTTGTACAGAACATCGGTTCAGTTCAGTTCCAGCCAGAGGTCCTCCTGCGAACGTGTTTGTTGAGTTGTAGATCCACTCGGGTCTCAGCTAAAGTTTTCAAAAGCACTGTAGCTTGTAAGCATCCTGTCGTGCTATGGTGTCGTGTTGCTGCCTTGGTTAGACAACTCAGGTTAGCGTAGCGTAGCTCCAACACCAAGACGCTCAGTTGCAAATAAAACGCATTCCCAGCCATAAAATGCGCAACGCTTCTCCGACGCTGTTAGCCAGAAATACCATTCGTACAAATCCTTTTCCTGGATGGGTCAGGGCTGCTAGCTGTGGGGTTTATCGACGCTTTCTTACAATGTCCAGCTTTTCCTGAAATGTCCTTCTCCAGAAAGGCGTTGCCAGTAACTCCGCCACCAAATTCTCCTCCTCCTTCAGCCATTGAGTGTTAAAAAAACAAAGCTAGGAAAAAAAACCTCTTACTACTTCAAAGATCTGCTAGTAAGCTTCACAACAGTCACACTAGCCCACTGACCAATCAAGCCACACATTGATGATGACTTACTCGGCTAGGCCAGCCAGAAGCTCTGGTACATCAAAGAATACGCCCAACATGTCAAACTAAAAATCTGATTGGTTGAAGACTGACAATCAACAATATCGTCCCCATTTACTTAAACTGCAAAGGCATTCACTTGTAATTCTGCAGGCCTCTGGGCAGATTTTCTTTTACCTAGAGACACAGGGGCAAAATCTGATTGGATAAAAGCTTACTTAAAACAAGTTGTGCTGGAAGCAGCGTTGGAAGCAGGGCAACTGAGGAAGACAGTAGCTGTGCAATGAGATAATATGCTAATGACAAATATTAAGAATACAAGTAGTGTATTTTTGAAAAATAATTAAATTATAAAATAGCTATAACTTCTGTCGAGGCCAGCAGAGAAGGCTTTTCTGGCCCTGACGGCCCACCACTGATGTAAATGCACTAACTCAGACCTGGGCATTGTACGGCCCGCGGGCCATATCTGGCCCGTTGGCTGTCGTCGACCGGCCCGTGGGACTTCAATGGGAAATTAGGAATAAAACGTAAATGATTGTACATCATGCACGGAATACAGCTGCATTGCTTTTAAAGTTTTTCATCTCAATTTACTATGTTAGTACGTTCGTGGATGTGTGCAAGCAGCAGCGTCACTGCTGCTCGCATAATAGCAGTGTCGGCAGCCGGAATCGGGCCGGTGTATTTGGCCCGATTCTGGGCCGTACTTCATCCCGAGTCTCAGCCGAGTCGGCAACCGGACTCGGCCCGACGTGTTTCTTTCAGCATGCCAAGCTTACGCCGGAGCTGGGCCAGGTCATTTTGGTTACCTGAGATGTGTTGGTGATGCAGAGCGGCACGGACATCTGAGGCTTTGCTAGCAAAGCTTCAAAAGCAAAATGCTCAGAAGATGTTGGTTCTCTTTGGATCGACCTAGATATGTGAACAAACATTCTCATCATGATGAAGTTTAATTAATTAATTAATCCAGATTTTCTTTCACTGACGATCACCCGTCAGCTGTCCTTCACATCTCACCTCACATTCAACCTGACTTCAGTGCACTCGTTCACTGAACGGAAAAACTAAAAATGAGGTCATTGGACTACAAACAATAGTAATAAAAGTACTAATCTATCAGAAACATGATCCCTGTCAGTGTTTTATTACTATATATGGATATTACAAATGCATATTTGTTTGGATCATTATTGCTGCTGCAGATGTTTAAGGTGCAGCTCATTTTAACTCCTTTATTGTTCAGTTGGGGTAGTTAGGAAAGGTTTGAAAAATGATATTGTGCAAAGTAACTAAAGCTTTGCTAAGACAAATGTAGTGGAGTAAAAAGTACAATATTTCCCCCTGAGATGTAGTGGAAGTACAAAGTTGAAATAAAATAGAAATACTCAAGTAAAGTACCTTGAATTTGTACATAAGTACAGTACTTAAGAAAATATACTTAGTTACATTCCACCAGTGATCATAATATTTACTCACAGCTTATCAAAACCACAATTTACTTTTTTTAAAGAGGTGGAATAATATAGAGCAGGATTGAGTTCAGTCTATTGTCCGGGCCTCCACAACAGTCCCTGTTTCGCATGTGGTCCCTTGGGAAAAATGATTGCCCACCCTTGCACTAACTGGTCCATCAAGGGGCTTATTTATTTTTTGTTTGCTTGCTTGTCGTGGGTCTGAAGTGTGGTTCGTGCTGTTTGCTTGTCCTACCTCAGCTCTATGCATTTTCCACCATATTGCCTATTATAATTATTTGGCTCCGGTACTGTAACTGGCAAAGTTATGCTCTCAGAAACCTGTGTGTTACTTTTCTAATACGGCAGAAAGCTAAAAAATGAACAAATGTTACCACAGCCACTAGACAATGGCAAACACTGATCGACTGGCTGTGATCAAATATCCAAAGGCTTGACCAGGAAGGGCATGAATGGGGATGTTTTGATTATAGCTCCCAATTCTTTAATTGTGTTGAATCTGTGCTATTTTTTCCAGGAGTGGTGAGCAGATCCGAGGTCAGTTTGGAGCTCAGTGCTATTGCCTCACCAGCTACAGACACAGACAGACCTCCTGTTGACTGGTCAACCAAATCTGCTGGGACTACCACTGTTGGCACAAGGTAATTCCTCATTGTTGTTAGCATTGATTCTGAACTGTTCTCCACCAGATGTTGATGTACATCCTGGGTGACTAAAGGTTCATCACACAGGGAAAAAACAATATCCAGGTTTGAATTCAGCCAAGGTATACTGGAAATCTGATCAAAGACGGGATTATTAATGCACAGGGCCACAATGACTTAGGATCTACGGTTCAATTCAAAGATAAGATAGAACTTTATTTATCCCAAGGGAAATTGTTGTGCAGCAGTTGCAGTAGAGAAGAGTGACCAATTTTAATATCAATAAAAAGTTTAACAATAAAAATATAAGTCATAATTGTGTACTGTAAATTTATATTTACTGGCCTTTTTGGGTCAGTTTAGCAAATATATGACTTTTATTGGGATATCTGTGAATTTAAAAATTAATTCTGTGTGTGCCAGAGTAAACACTTTAATATGGATCATGGCACGTGCATAGTTTGTTTTTTGAGAAACTACAGCTGATTTAGACAACAAAACATCAATTTGGATGTCATTCTTTTAATTTCTCATTTTCTTTTTATATTTTTTATATATACTGTTAGACATGGTGGACACTAACACAGTAATGAAATCTATCAACATCCAATTTGGACTTGTGGCTTGTACAGTGCAGTGTGGTGGCAAGATTTGTTCTTTAAAATTGACTGTTTGGATTCTACATGTAAGTAAATGCCATGAGTGATTTAAATAAACAAAATGGTAGTGACCATTTTGTTTTGAGCCTTGAGCCTTGACATGCAAGGCTGATATCACATGCAATCAGTAAATCAGAACAGTAACAGTGACAAGAAATATAGATAACAATCTTGGTCAGTCCTGGAGATAAAGATAGATTCATTAATGTCACAAATAAAACAGCATAAATAGATGTAAAAGGTTTTTAAAGTCATTTCAGAATTTGTTAGTTTGCTCCATTTTTCCCTAGCATTTAGTTATTTGCTAAATTCAATGCTATTGTATTCGTTTAGTCCAGCAGACGACCCATTGCAACAATTTAAATACTGCAATTTGTTTATTAAAAGTGGGGTCAGCGATTCTGGAGAAACATTGTTGATACAGTCTTTGCGGGTCAAATTGACCACTATGCAGATGATTATTATAACCCCATTGTTGTTGTTATTATTTTTATGCTAATGCATATTACCATCTAATTGACATTAGTATATTTTTTACATGAATAGGAAGTAATGAAACAGACAGCTTTGCTATTTAATGGCCCACTGCCAGTTCTTCGCCTTTTCCCCCAACAAGGGCTCGCTTGGGGTGAGATTTGCAGCTTTTTGGCTGGCTCTGTGTCTATCCAGCATGGCTGGTGCATGCAGCTGGAGTTTTACTTTGAGGGCATTGCATGACCAGGCATTATCAATCCACTTGATGAGGGCGGCTTCAACCACAGGCACATTTTTCATTGAGAGAAAGTGATTTACTTTTCCCTGTAGTGATTTCAATGTGCCTCAGGTGACCAGCCGGAAGCAGACGAGTCACTGCGAGGCAAAGTATCAAGGGAGTAAAGTAAAAAACAAAACAAAAAATTTATTTAATTAAGCCTAAAGTAGTTTTAAAATGTTTTTCCATATTTTGTCATGTATGTAAAGACCCAAAATGAACAGTTTTAGTGTACTTCTTGATTACTATAAGAGAATAATTTAAACAGCATTTGTATAGGAGTGGTTCTGTACAAGCTTTTTGATCAATATAGGTGGTTGATGACTCTAACAGTGATCACTATGAGCTGTTCACACTGTATTTGAACACACAAACAAATACCCCCCTCCCAGATCGCTCCCACTGCCTTTACAAGTGTTCAATATGAAGGCAAATCACTGTCAAAATCCGAGAGCACAAATGAGATCCATGCGCGCGCGAAAATCAAACAGCCGCGCGCATATTTTACTTTGACATCACTCCGCGAGCAAAATTCCGTCTCGTGCGAGCAAAATTCACTCTCGCGCGAGCAAAAGTTGCTCGCGAAGCTTAAACCTGCTCGCTCGCGAAACTTTAAACTGCTCGCTCGCGAGTAGATTTTTTTTTTGACAGTAAGTATCTCTAGATCTAATTGGTTACAATCCTCGTCTTTGCGTCAGAGTGATCTCTGACACAGACGCTAGATCTGATAGAGGTGGTTTTCAATCCGCCACTAAACACTACTCCACTAGATCTCAGGATGTACTACATTTGTCTGACAGGTTTTGTAAACTTTTCAGACTGTAGAGGCTGATGAAATACAAATTATGTTAATAGTGTTGTTAAATACAATAATTAAAAATGTGTTAAAGTCAAGTTGCTCAGATTGGTTTAAACTCCATCATTCTATTACAGACATTGTGTGTTTGATACTCAAACCTCTTGTGACAAACAGCTCAAAGAAACTTTTTGATCTTAATTGATTAAAACATGATGTGATCATATTTAATCATACTGTTGTGTTTACAGAAGAGATATAATATAGTTGTATATAATATGAGCAACAATTTGGACCTGCTCAAAGATCTGGAGCCAAGATTAGGGACCACTGTTTGTATATTAACTTTTAAATCACTGACAAGTAATTATTGGATGAAAAAGTATTCAGATCCTCACTGCATTAAACGTACTAATACCATACTGATGAAACGATAATCCATTACGAGTAAAATACCTGCATTCAAAACTTTAGTCAATGTTATTATCAGCAAAATGTATTTTAAGTGCAGAAAGTAAAACTGCCCGTGCAGTAAAATGTACATTATTTGCCCCTGACCTGTAGTGCAATCTGAAAATCTCCCCCTAGCGTCTGTGTCAGAGTGATATCCGGTTTATCCAAAGACGAGGATTGTAACCAATTAGATGTAGAGATACAATGGAGACTGGGTCCGCCCACTTCCTGTCAAAAAGAAAAACTACTCGCGAGCGAGCAGGAAAAAGACTCGCAAGCGAGGAGGTTAAAGTTTCGCGAGCGACTTTTGCTCCCGCGAGAGTGAATTTTACTCACGGAGTGATGTAAAAGCGCTCGTCAAAGTAAAATACGTATGCGGCTGTTTGATTTTCGAGCGCGCGTGGATCTCATTTGCGCTCTCGGATTTTGACAGTGATTTGCCTTCATAGTATGTTCCCCCTGATCTGAGTGCCCCGTGTTCTTGATTGGCTAGAATAATGTTGTGTGGCTTGGTCCGAGTTCCTTTGTTTGTTTCCCATTTACAGCCAGGGCTGTGTTTGAACACCAGGTTTTTTGTCAGCTCACACAGAGAACTGACAGCTAGCAGACCGTGACGGGATATTTGCTGAATTTGACAAAAAAGTGCATTGGATTAGAAGCCACTGACTCCACCTTTAAGTGATCTGTGTGTATATGGCCGATGCAGCCGGAGAACATTCAAATATTTGTTACGATGGACTGCCAAATGCTTCGTGTTGCTATTTCATTGCTTTTCATCTGTCATTATTATGAACATCTCATTCTGGTAGAACAGAGTGTGTGCCCATAGTTTTGGATAAAAACAGGCACATTCATTACATGTGAGCAGGACAGTGTTGATGAGCTGCTAGAGAAAGGGAAGTTGTGTTTTTTTCCTAGATCTGTCCTGTGTATTGGCCATGAAAGGCAGTAAAAGCCAAGAAAGGCTGGCTGTCATAATCCTGATTTATTAATCTAAACTATTTTATTTATGGAAGCCCCAAACTGCTATTGACATTCCAGCCCAAGTCCACATGATCCATGTTCAAATACAGACTGTGCTGACTCTACAACATTGGCTAGTTTTATAATGTAGACCATTTCGGCTTGAAAGGTTGCTGTGCAACATTTGTGATTAGTGGGCTTATATTGGCGGGACCTAGAATCCAATATATATGTCTTTAATAACCTTACATCTGTTTGAGTAATTATCTCTGGCCGATTACCTCATTTAAAGTTAACTTTGTATGTCTTCCCTGTTTTTGCAGTATTTAACACCCTACAGTAGTTGTAATTGTTTTGGGTCACATTTGTGGTCTGGACCATATTAAAACTTTGCTATAAAAAAAGATTTGTGTGCGTGCACAGTTAGACAGCACATCATGCATTAATGAACTGTAAAAGTAGGTTCCTTTGATTTGCACCAAGTGAGGTAGGTGTGAAAGCAACACGTCCTCAGCTAAAGTAGGGGGCTAATGTATCCATATTGATGTGTCCATTATCCAATTAGTGTTCAAATCAGAGCTGGGGACAAAGACACAATCGATAACTTAGATCTGAAAGAGTAGGTTATGACAAGTCTGATGGCATCAGTGATAACCAGTGGTAGAGAGAGAGAGTATTAGAAGGGAAGGTGGCACATGGGGATGTAGCAGTCATTTGACTGCCTTGTCTTTTTTCTAGCTCCACTAAGGAGGACAGCTCTCCAGACTCCAACCTCACGCTGGAGTCCGACTCCAGCGGCGTCTTCCTCTCCTTATCCAACCAGAGCCAGGAGGAGGCCGGCTCCGACAGCGACCAGCCGATCAGCGGCTCTGACCTGGGCAGCAGCAGCACGTCGCTGGAGAAAGATGGGGAAGATGGCGGGTTGAAGGAGTGGGGGAGGGAGGAGAGTGCGGAGCTGCAGTGGTGCTACCCGTCACTTCTCAACACCTCCGCGTATGAGGACGTAGGAGGTGATGGCGGAAGACAGGAAGCAGGGCGTGGACAGACGGGGAGAGATGGAGACGGAGGCAAAGGTGAGAGTGGAAGAAGGGTTGGTAAGATAGGAACGGTTTCAATCATTAGGACCCAACTTGACCAAACAAACATTGAGGGCTCTACGTCTTTAAATGCTCCACAAAGTGAGGAGACACCACCCAGGAAAAAAGTGACCCTTATGGGAAGTGACTTCCCTCTTCCTCTGTCTCCCTCAAAACAACCCTATCAGAAGCCAATCAGAAGCTCAGGACTGGACTGCGGGGACTTAGATCCCTTTGTCCAATCGGACAGCTTTGTTTACCTTGCCGTGTCTGCAAGGCCTGCCTCCCAGGGGGGAGTCGCTGCACTGGCAGAAGTCCCCACCCATGGCATAAAACACGACATTGCGCAGCAACAGTCGGAAAGCATGAAAACACACCTGGACCAGTCAAATACAGAAAGGAATGCCAAGCCGACTTATCTTGCCCCACAAAAACCAGAGGAAGGAGACTTTCTGTGCACTGACAGCTTTGTCTACCTGGCCGCTCCAGCCTGCCTCCTACTGGGCCCTGCAGGAAACACACCCTACAGCGGCAGGTATGTGTATTTTTGTGTGTGTTCACTGTGGCTCCAGTGCATTTTATTCTATTTTATGTTATCTTAGATTTCTAAAACAGATGATGATATTACCAGCTGCGTTGCTCCACAGCTGACCATATAGCATACAGTATAAAATCTGGCCCTCTCCTCTGTGAGACAGCGCTGATGAAATATTGAGCAGATTTTGATTTGAGATTTGAGTTAGACTATTTTTTAGAATTGAAAGATTCTTATGTAATAGTTATGGCTCACTAGCATACTAACATTTGTGTGGACAATAAGCTACATGGTGAGATTAATGCCTTTATGCTACGCTACGTTGCATTACGTTACATTACGTTAATGTAACGTAAAGTAATGTACGTTATATTATGTTAACGTGCAAAATGTTAACGAACCTAACCCAACGTAACATGCTGCGATGTGTTACGTTATGTTAGCACAAATATCCACCTCGACTCAAGGATGAACTAATTACATTTTGGTGGTCAAAGGTCACTGTGACTTCACGAAACACATTTTTTGTCATAATTCAAGAATTCATATGCTAATTATGACAACTATGACATGATAAAATAATAAAGTGATGACATTTTGGACAGACATGAATGTAAACTATAACTTAGTTGGCAGAGGCATACAACCATAAGGAGGTAATTGTAGTTATATTTTGAATTGTCACCTGCCGCCAGAGTTTTCCTTTACATAAATTAACACATTTCCACCATAACTTGATGCAGAATAATTCACCAGAACGCAGGAAATTAAGTGTTTGATGCTCATTTTTTAAAATCCATGCAAAAGTATACTTTGATTCACAAACTATCATTCATCTCATTTCCATTACGACTCAACATAAACTACAGTATTTTAAAAGGATGTATGTGTGTGGGTGTGTCTGATTTCCCCTCCCTCTGCAAATTCAGCACTAATAATAATAATGTAATTTCAATAATATAAAGATTGCTTGTGACAGAGTTTAGATTTCATGCAACATATTTAAAAGCAGTAATTTTAACACCATTCTAATAAATATAAGAATGAAGATACCAGAGAAATATTTTAAATTGTTTGAATTCAAGATTGGTGAGTCTGTAGATGCCAGTGATTACTTTGGTCACTGTAATCCAATATTACTGTGGTTCAATTATTTCACCCAGATTCTGTCTGTTGTGGTTTTCCAGGGAGTCAGACTCAGAAAGTTCAGGATCCGGACCTGTTGATCTGTCGGTGCTGGGTTGTGACTCTGTGGCAGGGGACAGTGACTGGGACTCCGACCTGTCCGACTCCGATCCCAGTCGCTCCTCCAGACTCTCTGCTGCTGGTAACAAATCTGCCAGCGTAGCACGGTCCAAGCGGCCGCCTGCTGAGCCGGACTGGGACTTGTTCGGAGAAACCAACGAAGCCGAAGTCCTGAGTGAGCTCTTCACGGAACAGGACAAAAACAACAATGGCAAAGCAAGGAAGGTTACCGGGGCCACCGCCGGCCTGGCAGATACAGCAGCCATTCCTGAGGCAACCCAAAATGTCCCTACGCCGGTAAAACGGGAGAGATCGGCAGAGCAGTCGTCGACAGCAAAGAAGGTGACTTGGCAGTTTAGACCAGCCCAGAGGTCCGTCTGCACCGGAAGCAGGAAGGAGAAAGAGAAGGAAGTGACATCATCCCCATTGGTAGGGTTCACGGAACTGAGGGGGGGCGAGACCCATAGACCCTGCCCTTCGTCGTCATCATCGTCGTCATCGTCCTCGGGTTGATTTGTGAAGGAAATGGGGTTTTTTTGTGCAACCATTCGGGAGGAGCTTCCATCACCTGAAGCTGAGTTTGTTGCCAAGAGAAAAAGAAGAAGAGAAGAAACTGACAACTGGAACAACTACAGATTTTTTGCCTGTAAATTTTGAATTTTGCATCTAGCTGCTGCCATTGCCTTCTTATGACCTTCTAAAGGCTGCATAAAAGACTAGTTCATTGTTGCATTTTCTTACACTAGCCTAGACAACATCATATATAATCAGTTTAACGTAATCGTCTCAAAATTGTAATTTGAATAAATATCTTCTCAGTCACTGTCTGTTGACGGATGAGTCAACACAGTCCCTGGAAAAATCACAAGCGGACACTGTTTGGATCTTTAGGAAGTGAGACCTGAAAACACACCTGCAATTACTGCTCCACAGGCGTTGTCAGAGAAATCGAAACAGAGATCTTGAAGATTGTACGTTTGACACAGTGTGAGACTAAGGCTAAACAGAAACCTTCAGGTTGAGATTATTTGGAAATACGGCCACTGACAATTTATTATGGGTTTGAACAAAAGGTTAAATTTTGAAACACATGGATGATTTATTCGTAACACGTTCACATTATTCTCTATCTAAATAAGAAATATGAATAGTTCTGAGTTTTTTTTTATTCTGTTGAATGTACTGTACAGGATATACACAACAACAAAGAAAATCCACCTCAAAACGTAGTTCACCAATGAGACATTCTTAATGATTTGACTCAGTCACCTGTATTTAAAGAAAATACTACAATGTTGGAATTCAGTTACCATAAACGCATACAAATAATTACAGCTGGAGAAAAGAATTTCTGTCGGACTCCGCCATTGCGCTATCCATTTATACAGATCCAACAATGTAAATGTGTCTCAGGCCTTATATCAAATTACACTTCCCATGTAATGCCTCTCTTTAATACCTGCTTTTACTACTTCATATATACTTTAAAACTTAAAAAAACTGACTGAGGTCGAACTTTAAAGTGTACAATGTATTTTATAATCACATCCAACTTTAAAGTGTATTTGATTGTCTGTCAATAATATATTTTGAAACATTGAAATAATTATAGTGAAAATTATATATATATATACATATATATGGAAGGATTTAGTAATAACATTTAATTTAAACAAATTGTGTTATTTATCATTTAGATTTTAAAATGTGAATGTAATAATTGAGCAAAATGCTTACAGATTCATGCTATATTCTACGTTTCATAAGTGGAAAGTGTTGCCTCAGTGGTGTGTATAATAATGGCTGAGTTTAATTGTATTTTTTCAGCCAAATACTAATTGTAAATGCAGTCTTACAATTAGTAAGACTGCAATTAGTAAGATTTAGAGGTTCCACGTGTTACATTTTTAAACATGTCTTTATCATCAGGTAAAATTGCCATAAACAATGAGACCGCGGTTGAGATGATTGATAGCCTTCGTCTCGTGCCAGTGGTATTTTTAGTGCTAGCGACTTCATCTCCCATAATCCCTTTTGCTTTGTCTCTTCTCCTCGCCTCTGTGGCATATGTGGCTTTACTGAAGAGGATAACATGTTGGAGATGTTTTTTTTTTTTCTTACCATTTTGCTCTCACATTTGTCACAGTGAGACAATTTGACAGATTTAGCTCTGTTTGCGCAGAAAGGGAAGCAATCCAGAAGATTTTCCTCTGAATCCATGTCAGTTGCACAAAATGTAAAATGCAGTGTGGAGGCTGGTCGGGCTGCCAATCATCCCAGCAGTGGTTTTGTTGTTGAGTAATTATGCTAATGTCTCAAAATGAATGTGGTCATCATTTGCTGATGTTGAAAATGACACATGTACCTTTTAAAAGAGAGAACAGTGATGTCCCATTTGTTTTCCTTTTGCAAATGGGACAAAGGGAACGTAGCAGGTTGACAAATCATTGTCAGTTACACAATAATAATTATTGTTGCAATATGATGTGGTTATGAAAGGCTGTGTGTGGGAAGTTATGGCCTTGCAAGCAAATTGCTTCTGAAGCAGGTGTAGTCGTGCTATTTGAAATATGTATTTTTCAGATTGGACAGTGAGAGATTACCGTTTGAATTATGACAAAATCCAAGTCAAGTATTGGTGTGAGTTTATTGGTGAGAGAAGGTGATGCCACAATAATTCAGATATCTGTGGGGGGTTGTTGTTTTGTTTTTTCATGAAATGAGAACTGTTGCCTTGTGCTGCTTTAACTGCCATTCTAAACATGAATATGCTCCACCAGCCCTAAATGCACCCCCCTGGTTTAGTGATGGATTCATTATTATACTTTCTTGTGCTTTGGAGTACAGATTTATAAGCACTTCCACCATAGAGGAATTACGTACTTGGTTAGTATTTTTAAAGATGCAAGATTGTCAGTATGTCTTTGGACGTGAATGTTAAGCAGGACTGAACTAATGACTGACGAGGGTTTAAAATGACCAAAGCCTTGAAGGTTCTCTATACGATATTCAGAGCATCAATATAGCAGCAAACAACTATTGTGTATGTAAAGATATCGTGGACTAATGTCTACCTGAGCAGAGAAGGAAGTCAATCTCCCTCTGTGTGTGCTGTAATCAGAGCTTCTCTGTGCTTTGTTGATGTAGACGGGCCAGCGGCACATGCTTTTTAGTGCATGTTAGTGTATGTGAGTGTGAGCCCGCTGGCTAGCTCACGGCCGCCGCTCTGCATTGAACCTTTTATGGCGGTTGCAGATGATGCGACGTTGTCGTGGAAGCGTTGCGCTCACCCTCCTGTTCCCCCTCAGGTAAACACTGTTAGCTCCGTCAGCGCTGTTGCAGCACTGTTAGCTGTGAGCAGGTTGCTCAGCCTTCACCATGTTGAGAGACATGTAGAGGCAATAAATATGCTTGGAATTTCCAATTTAGCGCCTTTAACCATGTCAAAATGCATTGAATGTAAGTTCATTTGTATTGTTATAACAACCAATAGCACCCCAAACCCCTGTTAAAAGTCAGCAGTTTCAGAACATTAAAAAGTGAGCTGTGAGGACATTTTAGCACGGAGGGATGGAGCTGTTAAGGGCACAAATTTCCTCTACAGTTTTTCTGTGTGTCAGTTAGTGGTAATTTAATTAAACAACATTTTTTGCAGTTATTTGTACCATACTAACACAATAAGGTGGTGTTAGCCTCGGTGAAGTCCATGATAATTGACTCATAAAGTAATTGCAAAACTTTTCTAATTAGTCAGCAGCTAAAGTAATTAACATTACTCATTATTTCACGTTGCAGCTTTTCTATTTAACACATGTAGAAACATATATGGAGACATTTTGGCTCCACAAGCCTGCAGGCCTATTATTTGGAGGGATTTATTGACCATCCAGCAACTGGTTTATCCTCAGCGACTGCATACAAGAGAATGGTAACAAAAGCCTGAGTGTCTGGTTACCCGGTAAACCTACTAAATGTTAATCTGCACCTGTCAATCAAAATTGAGGATTCTCACTGGCTATCAACTAATAAAATAGATTTGGGATCTCGTAATATGTTTATAAAGCAGGACCTGCCTTATTTGATATTCTACTGTAGTGGTGCCAACAAATCTGCAATCAATCAAATTACCAAATACCTTTGACATACAGTGAATCAGGAACTCTTGGGGCCCTGGTTCATGTTCTTGCTTTGTTTGTAATCTAGTCTTACATCTTGGGACCCGTTGGTTGAATATTAGAATTCTAGAAACATGGCAAAATGATCTCTTATTTGGAATTGGTCAGTTTGGACACATTCCACCCATATTTCACACATGAGCAATATAAAGACACGGAGCGGATGTATGTGTTATGAGACATCGTTTTCACAGACGCAATCTCATATCTCCTCCTTGTTATTCTATATGAAAGATTGCATTGGAACAACTTGATCATTGGCTGTAGATCAAGTTTAGCAGAGCAGAGTTTTCCCCCTACAGCTACAGAGTTGGGGCTCCGGCCAGTTTCTTGGTGGTTCTCTGCCAGCTCTGGCATCTCGAAGTGATCATGTATGGAGAGCCGTGCTTTTTATTTGAAGCTGACTACTTCTTGTTGTAGAAACGGGACAGGGCCCTGGCATTTATAAAACTACCTGGTAGTCCACGCTGCCTGTTAGGTCACAACCACTGTACGTTCTGGCTGAGGTCTCATCCTAAAAAGGCTGTTTACATGACAATGTTCATTACATGTAACCTGTGGGGGATTGTCTCTATTATATATTAAACATTTGGCACTATGCTGTGTAGCACTTCAAAACCTGGTTTCTATTGGAATAACGACACACAGTATTTTCTAACCATGCTGCTTTACATGTCTGCTGGATGGAATCTTTCTCTTAGTAACTAAACTTTAAAGCTCACACAGTGGACCAAATGAGAGAGTGATCCGCATAGCTGTATGCATTATTTTTTATCAATGAAATAATTTTGGATTTCCGCTCGCATTAATCTGTGGCAAGGCATCTAGTTTCACTGTGAAATATTAAGGCTAAATTACTATACACCTTTACTGACTTTTGTAAAATTCACTAATATTAGGCCGTACGCGTAATACTTTGCTGTTCATGTAAACGCTGATCACTGTTAAAGCTTAGTGATGATTAAGAACTAAGACCTGAGACGACTTTTTAGTGGATAAAGATGATTTATGTGAAATCGTATTGTGTGCCGTATTCCCAAGCCTTGTTGAAATGCATTCATGTGCAAATAAAGACTACGCTTGATGGTGGAATGTGACTCACTCTGACCTGTTTGGTGTCTGTCTCCGCTGTCTTAACCCTGCATGGTACTCAGGGAAGTAATCAATCAATAGACCTTTTTACAGCCGACGTCATCAATAATATGCGCACGTTTGTTAGCAACAGAATTGGCGGTTTGCTCCAGCCATCCAGAAAAGTTAGCAAGCTTTAAACAGTGAATTAAAACTGTTAACAGCGTCCAAATGTCTGGTTGTTAAATGTTTGGTTGTCGCAATTGAAATTCTAACAGCGACCTCAAGTTCTACAGAATTCCGACAAGATCACGACCCTTTCAAAGCGACGGGTGTTTCAGTTTAATCAGTGACTTTCAGCCGAATGCTTCCGTGCATTCTACCCGCTCACATAGATCTGGGAAGTCCCTTTGTTTAGGTTGCATTCATCATCTTTGGTGGTTAATGTCCTTGCATAGCTTGACAAGCTATTGTACTTCTGTTGCGTATACGTCATTCTTGCATATACGTCATTCTTGTAAAGGGTCTATGCTTGGATTACACTACACTACTATATAGGCTACCTTATACCATAACCCAGGTTCACTAATATACAAGAAAAGAACCCTGAACAAAGCTTAAAGCTGCAGTAATCAATGGCACTTTGAATCCAGCACCAAACAGCAGACAGACAAAGTTAGCGAACAGCTGGTGAACAAAGTGGTTAGCAATAACGACTTTATGAGGGGATAATATGTGAATGTTGTGTTTACAGCTTGTTCTACCGCCCAAGGTGGACTAAAACTGCAATTAATCCAGCTACAATCTTTAAATAGCGGCAGATTTGAAATATTAAATGATAATATATTACAACCTGGTTTCAACTTGTAAAACAATAACATTTTACATAGGAAGTAAATTGAAGAAGAACTGATAAAATCACTAAAAAGAAGCCAGGTCAAGAAACACAACTCCAGACCCTGTTGGACTTTCTTTTTTCTTCTTTTTTTGTTCAATGAGGGATGATTGGCAGCCTTTCAGGTGAGCTCATTTTCAGTTTTAGCCACAAATGAAGTGGATTTGAAAACCCAGCTAAACTGTTTCCTTGTTCCCTTTGTTGGGTTTTCATATCTTCCCAGATCTCAACAATTGCTCAGGTGAATAAAATTATTTTAAAAAACCCTGTAGAGAAATGCTGGCAAAAACTGATTGCAAAAGCCAAGTTGTAATAAACTGAAATTTTCACAACAATCCTCGATAGAAACCCTGCTTTTCATTTGGAAAAGTAAACTCATTGGATTAACTATAGAAAAAATAAAGATGTATTATTTTTAAAAGTACTGTGATGCCACTGGCAATAATCTGTTTAATAACTCAATCCTGGAGAAAAAAGCGTCCCTATAATGCATCAGTGACACATAATTTATAGTGGTTACCATGGTTACAATAACTCTATTGCTACAACTTCTCCATATTGTCTTTTTCTGCGATTACAGTATAACAGAAACACACACAGAGAAGCACAGCCTGCGGTGCCATCTGTGTATTAAATAGTACATGGTGTAGGAGTTGTGTCAGTAATGTAGGTCTGTCCATCTATTTAAGGCTGATTAATTAGAGCACTTTGAGAGAGAGAGAGAGAGAGAGAGAGAGAGAGAGAGAGAGAGAGAGAG
>NW_022280182.1:83356-110856 GCF_004355925.1 Anarrhichthys ocellatus
AGAGAGAGAGAGAGAGAGAGAGAGAGAGAGAGAGAGAGAGAGAGAGACCACCTTTATGAATAGTTAATTTATGTGCCAGTTCCACAGCCACCACGGGGACGGTGGTGATTTATTGGGCTGATGACACAGTCTGTTTGTCACACAGTCTGTAAAAATATGTGACCAGATTAACTGTAATTCTTGAACTAATTTGAACAAACTTTTCGGGATCAGAACACACTGAGGAAAATGGGAGAGTGAATTTAAAGAACTTTTCTGGTGAAACATAAATGAACAGGCTGTTGTATTTTGTTCATCACTCCCCTCACACGACCGTAACATGTCTTCAGGGACTAATGTGGTTGTTCAGCTTTTGAGGCTGCAAGTGGAGGTCATTATTTTTCTCATCTTGACTGTAGGCTACCATGATGTTTATACTCAAACATCCTGATGGGAAATACGACCAGGCTTTTTTGTTACTTTTGTTACTTTGTTACTCACCTTTCTAAAAAAATGTAAAGTATGGAAAGCTGACATGTTAACTCAGTTGGATTCTTGTTTTTCATCCCAATCTCACCACTGCCTGGGGATTTCAATCTGATAATCACACCCACCCACTTTGCACAGATTGGCCAGGTGTGTGGAGGTGTGAAAGTGGGCAAGGTTTGACTTTGCATTTGTATGATTCATTTCATCAGAAGTGCGAAGAGACTTCCAGGAAAGAGATCAGTAAAGCAGTGGAATGCAGCCAGTTGGAAGCTATGACAGACTTAAAGGTTGACCATACTAGCCCTATCCAGATACACCTTTTAGTATTTTGAACATGGCTATAAACATTTTTTTTATGATGATGTGAAAGGGGTCGCTGGTATCGATGCACCTACAGAGAATTATGAGCTGAATCTGAAGCTCCCCTCGGCTCAGCTCATTATTATTATCCGGCCCACAACTTTACTGTTTTGTCTCTCTCATTTTCGGCCACAGCAGCCAGCTGTTTTCACTGAAAAAGTACTGAAAATCCCACTGTAACTACCTACTCAACACCAAACAGCAGACAGACACGCCAGCTGGTGAACACAGTAGAGCATTTAGCAGCTAAAGAGACAGATATTTCCCCCAAGAGTTGGTAGAGACCAAAAAAAGAGCTAAACGAGAGTGAATATTACATTCTCAAGGGATGCAAACACTATTTCTTAATGCTGATGTTGCGCTCTAACTGCTGAATATGTAAATATCCAACTGTTTGCTAACAAGCTCGCCACGTCAACTTAAAAAGTGATGCTATGTCAATGTTGTGTTTGTAACTTGTTTCCACTGCCCCCAAGTGGCTAAAAAAAATCTGTTATTGCAGAGAGTGATTTACTGGCACAACTCCAAAGAATAAGCAGAGGCAACTAGCCGACAATGTAGCTGGCCACACTTGGCCGTTTTGTTGCTCTGTTGCCTAGTGTGAACATAGCATTACCGAGTAAGTATAAGTTACACCATCAAAATGATGTAAAGAGGAGGAACATTTGCTGTTGGATTGGTGCCACACCATCCTCCGTCTATGAGCAGTTGAAAATGCAAATGGCTCTGTTGTTAGCCCCAGACCAGAGTTTCAAAAGGAGTTTGGTATTGATGCTATCTTTCCTGGAAACACGTTGAAGCCAGTAGAGCTCAACAAGTGTGTTATCAGGCAAATATGATAGGAAAAACCTCAGCACATTACCATCTGTGCAATATTTATTCATTGAGAAATACGTGATATCCATCAGATTGGAGAGTGAGGATGCTGTCCCCACCATTATACATTGAACCTCAGCTCATATTTTGGGGATTGGACTTAATTAGACAAATATCAGAAAATCAAACACAATAAACCTCTACATAAATGTTAAAATCCATCATATTGAGTGGAGACATAGTGAAATCAAATGGAGCATGACGCTCCTTCACTCCCCCTGTTGCCCCATGGATGTACAGTATAAAGAGAACCGGACACAGCGTTGGATGCGGCGCTCCGTTTATTCCTATGGAAGTTGCTCAGTGGCGCATGAAACAAAAATAAAGTTTGATTTCGGAGTAGAAAATTCATGAGCAAGTGCACTAGCGTTTCCTTTAACGCTGCCTCCCAGCCTTTGGTCCAGCCTCCTTCCTCCGTTCATGTGAACGGAGGAAGGAAAATCACTCTGGTTTCGGTTATTAGTGCATTTTACAACTTTCAGGGCAGAATGATTTAAATAGCAACCATTCAAGTGTTCGTACTGGAGGGTTGACTCACCTAAAAAAAATCTGCTGAGTTACACACCTCTCTTTCCCAATGTAAGTCGATGGGAAAAAGGTTTTTTGAGCCACATGGTATCTGGGGAGGGGGGTTATATTGCAACAGTGTAAAATAAATGATCAAAGCAATAGTATGTTATTTCATTTTGTTTGTCATTGGATGCAGACCCCACTGATGGATTACTCAAGATGGCGCCGTGGATGGCTGCCGCAGTGAGTTGGTGCTCATTGTTTTGTGTTGTTTTTATTGTAAATACTGTTTTCTGCTGTGATACCCAGAGCTCTTTCACCAGAGATGAGCTCATAAACATCAGGGGAACAACTCCAGCGGACTTACTTCCAACTTTTCTGTTAACTTCTGTGGAATTACTTTACATTCTAGTCAAAGGTGCTCTCACCTTAACGCATGCAGCGAAACGCCGTCGGAGAGGGAAACGTTCCGGAGCGCTTGTGCGTTGCCGCACACGAGGATCTCGCACACTGCTGCCGGGCATACTTCTCTCCAACGTTTGCTCACTCTGCAACAAACTGGACGAACTTCAGCTACTGGTGGGGTAAGACAGAGACTTTTCTTCATCCTCCGTTTTGTGTTATACTGAGACCTGGCTCTGTGGATCGATACCAGACTCGCAACACGGAGCTCTCCGGCAAATCGAAGGGTGGAGGACTCTGTTTTCTACTCATTGGCTAGTGCCACGATGTGACAGTGATTCTACAACACTGTTCTCCTGATCTGGAATCTTTTATCATAAACTGGAATCTTTTATCATAAACTGTAAACCGTTTTACAGTTTATGTACAAACTACAAGCCTAAATTCCCCATTCCATGAATGATCTACGCCTGGCAGACAAGCTGACTGTAGATTTGAAAGACAATGGGACAGTGGGCCTGACTGGGCCCCCCTCCCAGCAGGGGCCCATGCCTCTGCACCACTTCTTCTCTTCTCCCTGTACACCAACAGCTGCACCTCCAGTCACCAGTCCATCAAGCTCCTGAAGTTTGCGGATGAGTTTGCGGTTGCCCCCATCACCCTGTGGACGCTGTGGAGTCGGGCTCCATCATAACCCAGGACCTCAAGTGGGAGCTTAACATCAGCTCCATCACGAAGAAGGCATTGTAGCCGACCCCTCTCACCCTGGACACAAACTGTTCGTGCCTCTTCCATCTGGCTGCGGTCCATCAGGACCAAGACCTCACGCCACACGAACAGCTTATTCCCATTGGCAGTCGGGTTCCTCAACAAAGCCCGGCACCCCCACTGACTCTGTCATCCCCAGGACAATTTCTTACCGGTCACTCCTCTGCACATCCCTTCCCTGTTTCTTCATTTAAACACACTTGACACTTTACATTACACTTCATCATACTTGTTTATGGTACTGTTATCTGTTTGCTGTGCACTTTATTTTATATTCTTTTATATTCTATTGTCAATTTTAATATGTTTCTATTTCTTGCACTGTGTGGATTGTTGTTGATTGTTTAATGTTATGCACCGCCCGCAATGACAAATTCCTTGTATGTGCAACATACATTAGCAATAAACGGTTTCTGATTCTGATTACGTACAGAATGTCTAGTGGGATCGAGATTGTCTACTGTGTGAGTGTGACTGATATCATTGTGGCCTGAGAGGTGTGCAGAACAACTAAATTGGAAACAGGGTAAGTTTTGATGGAATATATCATCAGTACTGTATATGTGGTGGGAGGCGTTGCCAGTAACGACCAATCAGATCCTCTCTTTTCTCTTCCTCTGCCAGCAGCAGGGTGCTCGGTGTCACAGCGCTCTGACAGGCTCATGATGTAAAGAACAATGTGGATCCATTGTAAAGCTTCCTTTCACTGCAGAATTACAGTGCAGTGTATCCAGGTCTACAAATGAGTCACTACAAATGAATATGACATTTGATTACCATGCTGCTCTGATCTTGCAACTACCTCTATAGTCTAATGTAAGAAAACAGTAAACTAACCGTAAGAACAAAACCAGTGGACAACTGCACGGTTTGCAGTTGTCAACTGGCCAGCAGTCGGTTCCTGAGTGATCTAGAGAGAATGCAATCATTTCTACAGAACATGATTCTTACATAAAGTTAAAGGTGTATTACAGTGAAACAGAACTAACTTTTTTTTACAAGACCTTCATCGCCTGTTGAATGTCCACACCTTTTAAACTGACGTCCTCAATTTGTGCGTCAGGCTCTCTGCTCTAAATTTGCAGTCTCTGAGCTCTTGATTAAATCTTCAGCTCACACTATTTTTGTCTAGCTCGCTCACGAGCCACAGAAAAACTGTGGCTGTGCAACTGTTTTAACGGGCTCCCCATAACGAGTAGACTGACCTTTATGGATCAAATTGGTTTAGTTGATCTTCAAGAGAAGTATTTCTACAGCCCAATACTACATTCTGAGACCACGACAACATGGGTGGATACTTTTTAGTTTTGTTTGTGGAGCTTATTATATCAGTAAAACACAGAAAGTTTAGAACCATAAAAGCGACATCCAGCTGTACGAAGGATCATATAAATGTTTGACGAAAGTGCACATTAGATTATCCAGCACCTGCAGAACCAGAAGGGCAAAAAGCAGTAAAGTGCACTGTAATATACAGAGTATACAGAATGAACAGTAATACATAGACACTCTTCACCGCTGCGCTGAACAACCTCAATGACTGAGGTTGGACTGGGGAAGATGTGTTGGGCAGTTTTCACCACCCTCAGTGCTTTCCGCTTTGGAACAGAGCACCATGCCGTGATGCAGAGGGCGCTCACAATGATGCAGCAGTTGTTTCTGAGGAGACAGATCATCAGTCTCCTCAAGAAGAAGAGACTTCTTGACCAGGGTGGAAGTGTTGAGGGTCCAAAGCATGGACTGTATAAACGAAGTGGACGTAGTCGTTGAGACGTCAACCATTGGTTTGTGGACTGCTGTTTTAAAGCCTTGAGTCTGGCATTTTCTGCCGTCGCCATCTTGGATTTTGGCCATTGACAACTTGGTTTATTGCAACCAGTGAACGTAAGTGACCATATTTGGACTGCAGAGGCACTCCTCATAGTGATGTAGAGATACCGAGATGTAGAGATGATGTAGAGATGCCGTATACAGCTCCGGAAGCCATAGCGACCTGTCAATCCCAAGGTAGCCCCGCCCTAAAGCATCCCCTGCTTTATGGTCTGTTTGACTCTAAATGGACCATCATTTACTAAAGGAACATCATGCTGTATTGAAGAAGACTTGAAACTAGAGATTGAGACCATAAACTCATGTTTACAATGTTTACTGAGGTAATAAATCAAGAGAGAAGTCAAGTCATTTTCTCATAGACTTCTATACAACCAGAGGAGTCGCCCCCTGATGGTCAGTAGAGAAATTGCAAGTTTCTGCATTGGCTCAGAACCAGAGGTTGCCGCCTGGTGTTAAGAGATGTGGCTACACAGAAACTTAAAGCCGGCGACACGCTCAACCTCTGTCCCGTTGATACGGATGGGAGTGTGTATGCCGCTTTTGGTCTAGCTCCTTGGTCTTCTTAGTGTTGAGGATCAGGTTGTTGTCAGTACAGCACACTGCTAAGTGCTGGACTGCCTCCTTGTAGGCCGACACATCACTGTCTATAACCTTCCGATTAGGTTTTGAGGTGTTTACGGCAATATCGCATCAATTCAGCTACTTTTGCCTCTGAGAGACAACGGTCATTTGCATGGCTGCAAAACATTGTAAACAAATGGCTGATGCTGTGGTTTGTCTGGAGAGGACAGTCTCACTGCAGTAGCTAGAGAGAGGATCTGTTCATGTACTGTCCACTAAACCAACACAGAACAACCGGTGCGTCTTGACGTGGTCTGAGCAGGTGGGTGGCCCCACTACGTTGCCAGATGATCCAGGGTAGATTTGCTGAGCAAAGCCCTTGTTTTATGTTCACATGAAATCACATTCATTGTGATTTATCAAAATATTAAAAACTAATTTAAAAACTGTATGAAAAAAGTGGTTCTGTACATGCTTGGAACTGGAAGTACAGAATTAAAAAAAAAAAGAAAACATGAAATGTGAACAGATGACAATAAAAGCTGTGCCAAAAAAAATGCCACAGCACCACCATGTAGCGTCATAAAACACTGCTCTTCATCTTCCCACTGACGAGATGTAGCTGCAGTGACCATTACCACAATGCCCACTTTTAAACTCGCCCACTGAAGTGAAACTGTGCAAATAACTGAGTTAAACCCACTGCTGCCCTTATAACTGTGGCCCTGTGTCATTGTTCTTTCAGTGATTAACACACATTAACATACATGGAGAAGTAATGTGAACAGAAGAGCAGAACTGCCCATCAGTGTCTCTCTCTGTTGGCCGTCTATCGTTCACATTGTTGTGTATTTGTGGGCGTGGGTGTGTGTGTGTTGGTGTGTGGGGGCAGCTGCTGGCTTTTTGTTGTTGTCTGTTTGTGTGTGTGTGTGTGTGTGTGTGTTGTTCTGTGTGGGTGCTAGCTGTTTGTATGCACTGCATGTGTGAAGAGAGGAGGACGAAAGGAGCTGCTGAATCTCACCAGAATCTAACGCACACACACACACACTTACACACACACACTCCCGCACACACACACACACCCACACAAACACAGGAATATAAAGTGGAAGGCATCAGAATTCAAGGTTGTATCTCAGGCTGCACGGTAAAAAGCCATACATATTGTACGTTTATAATCTGGTTTCTTATCACTGTCAACAACAATATTCCCAAATGATAATAATAATAATAATAATAACCAGCAGTATTTACTGCACCTAAAAAAAATCCTGAAATTTGCAATGCTGACATAGGATAAAGAAATGAGCATGTAGGAGTGGTTAATATGAGCCCTCAAATAAATATTTCATATGCACAAATGAACAAAACATCATTCAACAATATTATTAACATTTCAACTAATTCTAAAGGTGCAATATACAGTATTCAGAGCATTAATATAGCAGCAAACAGCTATTACCGATGTAAATATATAATGGAGGGATGTCTACCTGAGCACAGAGGGAACTGTACCTCTGTGTGTGTTGTAATAGAAGTTTATTCTGTACTTTGATGACATAGGGTTAGGGTTAAGGTTTTACTGAAAACATCCATCCATGGAGTAACAAGTGTTTTTCAAACAAAAACTATAGTAAGACAGGTTCCACAGCTAAATCTTCCCTAGAGCAGCTGCAATAGACCCAACACATTCGCTTTCTGCATTTGACATGAATTATATTCAGAGTGCAACAAGAGAGCTCTGCAGCATGCAGGTTAGTAGCTGGTGGGGGGATAGCAAGAGAGGAAGTCACTAAATAAATAGGCCCTTTGTTACATGTGGGACAAACAAAGTCCAGGACCATTAGCACGGTGATATCCTTTACCTTTCATTCCTCAAATACGGCATGACAAAGGCAGCAACAAAAGATGAAAATAGGAGGATTTTTAATGTTTGCCAGTCGTTCTGAGCTGGAGCAGACCGGCTACATCTTTGCCATGAAAATTACTCTCCTTTTTTCTCTGTCAAGGCTGCAGAAGAGAGAGTGAGAGAGAAACAGATATAGGTGGGCAGAGTGGGACACCAGCACTAGGGTGAAGAGGAAGAAAAGATCAGGAGGTGCCGATTATATAAGACCAGCACAGATATCATGGTAAAGACCTGAGAGGGAGCGGGAGCTATTTTAAACCTGGGCTTGAGCTCGGAGAAAGAAACAGTGTGGGCTGATATGTTGGCCTTCACAGAAAGCTGTGCTTCTATGTGTGTGTGTGTGTCTGTGTGTGTGTGTGTCAAGCGTGTGTTCCCCTCCCTGCAGAAACCTGGCAGATAGCGGACCGGGACTTTAAAGACATCTTAGGTAATGCCGACTGGGGCTTTTTTATCACAGCAAAGCACTTCCAAATTTGTTACCTGCAGCATTCCAAAAAATCTTGGATGCTGCTTCAGGATTTTGCAGAAAAAGGACAGTGCTGAACAAATCCAGACTAAATCGCCCAGGGTTAGGGTGACATGTACAGTATGGTGGGTGGATGTGTGTGATGTTGGTAAAGAAATAATACAGAAGATAGAAATTCCCCTCTGCAGGGATTTAGACAAAGAACCAACTCAAATATATCTGCTATTTCTTCAAGACTGACAACAGTACTATTGCCCCAAACTTTTGAATTTACTTAAAATAAAGTGTGTTTTTTTTTAAATATTTGATCCAACATTTGTAAAATTTAAATATGCATTACATTTCTTTTTTGGCCACTTGGAGCAAGCAACAAGCACAATAATATTATCACATT
The DNA here is from genome assembly GCF_004355925.1 of Anarrhichthys ocellatus. NCBI lineage: Eukaryota > Metazoa > Chordata > Actinopteri > Perciformes > Anarhichadidae > Anarrhichthys > Anarrhichthys ocellatus. Next base: position 91,904 of record NW_022280182.1, read on the forward strand.
AAGTTGTTCAAGGCAAACCTGTTAAGAAACAGTTGCTTATTATATCCAGCAGACACATCAGCATTCATTACAAGTTGTGTTTCTGGTCTCTTGATGAATGTCAGTGTAATTTTCACTCTCCTTTTACCTCTGTCCTAAGGGAAATATCTGAGAGCCCATTTACACTTCCTGCATCTGGGGCAGATTTGGATGACTGTGTGTAAATGGCAACCATGCAGCATGAGAGACGGTGCTGGTTTATGGATGGCTGTTAGCTAGCTGGCTAAACCGTTATTGTTGGAATGAAACTGCTAAAGTTGTTTTTTCCTATTGCCAACTTCAGGTGCAATACCACCACCCTGACAGAAGGAGATACGTAAATGTGGCTAAGTGTAAATGAAAGGGTATTAAATCATATCTCGGGGGTATTTAATTCCAAAAGGTCCAGATTGAGAAAATCTCCTCGTGCATTACAATAATATCTAACTCTCGCTAGTTAGTGCCATGTATATATTCAAGAAGCCTAGTAGCAGTAACAACGTCTTTGTGTAGTCAACAACTGTCAAATCAAATCAAGAAAGTACACATCAATTATATTATAACAATTATTCTTCTCAGTTTTCACATTTAACTGGATGGATTATAAATAATACATAGAAATACATAAATACATTTCAAGTAAAATAAGGACTCCATCTAAAAATAAAATACACAATTTGTTTTTGAAAAACTTGCATCTTAAAAGAAAGTGCTTGATTTTAGAAAAAATAATGAAAAGGAAAGTGTGGCTGCATGGAGTTAACTTTTTAAATCCATTTCACATCATAACGGTCTCAGTCAACTTTATAATAAACAATCTCTACACATCTTAATAACATCTTGCCCTCAGTTCAGACTGGAGTGGGTATATTTGCTTAAAAGATTCATGTTTGGTCTCGTAGTGGCGTTTCACATTGGCGCTTTTAATAATGGCCACGGTATCTGAACACATGAGACAGAGTGGTTTTGTAGCACAAGCAGGAAAAATGAACAAATAAGAGTCTGTCCATTCTTTGATAAAAGCTCTGTTTTCGTGGTCCACTTTTCACTTTTTAGAGTACGCTGTGTGAATCTGATTCTCCGACTCACTTCTCCCTCTGCTCTCTCTCTCCCCATCTCTCCCCTGTCTGTGTGTAGATCTCACTCGGCTCACAATGCCTTTCAGAATAGAGATATTCGATTGGCTGAGCAGACTGGCTACATCTGAGATGATTTCCAATGCATGTAATTGGTCGGTGTATTTCCTGAACTGCTGACTGAGTGCCCTAAAGGCTAGAAAAGTTGTGCAGATTAAAATAGAAGCGATCCGCCAAAATGTATAATTCTCAATTATCCATCAGTTATACGTCCGGGTCCGGATAGGAGAGCGTCTGGGTCCGGATAAGTGTATGTGGGGCCCGAGTCTTCTGCAGCTAAATGTCCCACTACCACTATCCACACAGCTGACTCAAAACAATGAGCTAAAATGGGCTAAAAGCCAGAGCAGAGCTGAGGGGAATTCCATTCCTGACAGATCAGAGATGTCACTCCCCTTTCACATAAAATATAGTAATTTAATCCATTGTTCATATACAAATATCGATTTGTTTTTAAGTGCCTAATTACACCAACCCAAATATTTGTGGGCAATTTTTTTATATTAAATTTGAAGTACAGGTTGTGCATTTATATCTCCCTTCATGCATATAAACACTAATTTGGGATATTTACATCATAACTCAATTGCTGCACATCACCTGGTACAGAAATCGCAAACCAGTAAAACAAAACAGCTGTGCAATAAAGATACCAAGTTTAATCAAAAGGAAGTCCTTAGTTTAACGACTTAATTTGACTAAACGAAAGGGGGAATTAATGATACACATGAACCGTAATTATATACGTGTCTGCTGAATACAGAACAGCACAGGTTCATGAATGTCTCAGAAGAAAATGAGCATACAAATACCATCTGAGACTGCACTCTCAGTGCATGGTGCATGGTAGTTTACTGTATGTTGGTTGATTTTACATCCTGCATCATATTATACTGTTTCAATGCTTCTCCTTGTCCATGGAAATGAAGTGTGGATGAAGTGAATGAAGTGTGGGTTGAGACTAAATGAGGAATTTGTAAACTCTCACATAATGTGTCTGGTTTCATTGTGCTTGTTGAAATCCTACCCAGCCTGTAGTAGATTTTGTTTTAATGGAGTCTGCATTGCCATAAACAATAAGCGTCTGTTCATAACCTGATGGGTCCGCATGTGATATTGTCCCATTGATCTAAACTAGAAACCAGGAGGGAAAACAATTCTCATAGATAACAATTCTCGTAGATCCTTTGGTCAGTTTTATCCTTGATCAAGCTAACACAGCAAAGGTAAACTTGTACGTTTTGTTCCTGCTTTTGTAACAGAAAAGGAAGTGATGCACAAGGAGACCCAGCTCTTTTCCCATTGGCTCACAGACCAGCGGTTGGGGTCTGCAGTACTCTTGTCCCTATCCGTTACGCATGTTGTATATACTCTTTCTGGCCTTTTTGGAATTGATGTTTTTGTTACAGTATGAATCAAAGTACGAACCCTTTGTTGGTGTATTTATGGAACAGATCACACTGGTCATAAGCCATTCAATTCTCAGTAGTGAATCTGAGACAGTGTGTCAACATGTTCTGGGTCATTTCTTTTTTTTTGGGTCACTTGATGTTTGAAGTGCTGAGCCTGCAGGGAAGCTTTCAGAACAACCTGATGTCTATGTGTGACTGGACTGAGCTGAAATAGGGCAAAAGGTGTTTGTTGACTTCCATGACAATTTAATTTTTCATCAGCAACTAAAGATTTTCCACTTCATTGGTATTTCTTTCTGTCTGACTTTAATACAAAGTGTACGGATTCTACCAGTCAAATGAAATCTGAAATGTTAAATTACAAGTTTCTCCAATACAGTGGTCTCATTTCACCGCTCGTGTTCTTTATGTATTTCTAATTTGGCCTCATAAAAATGTATCATAAGTACAGCAACTCACATCACTAATTGTGTGCTTTGTGGCAAATTATCAAATATATCTCTACTGGTCTGTGTTCAGTTTTCACACACAGTTTGACATAAAGGACAGTGAGTATTATTTTACACGGAACCCCCCCCCCCGGCTACAACGTACTCCTGCACCTGATATTGAAGTTTTGTCTGCTTAATTTGAAATAAATGATATCGGTTTAAGAGCATCGCGATGTTCACAGCTTTCAGGCCAGCTCCCCAATGCTGCTTTATGAAACACCCTCCAGGTGAAGCCGGTGGAGTGCAGTCTGTCTCTAGTATGGTGCCCTCTAGTGGTTCACCTGCCACAATGCTGCATTAACAACCTTAAAACTGGAAAGGGAATTTGACCAAAATGAATGCAATAATTTCCTGAATTTATGGAATAGTGGTCAATTCTGATGACTGACTTAAATCCTGCGTGTCTTTTTTTTGTCATTTTATTCAATAACATTATGCAATTCTTTATTTTATTATTGTGTGGTTTTATATTAATTTTGAGTTTTTAAAGACGTGCTTTTATTTGTCATACACTTTTAGATATGCGGCCTCAGTGAATCAATGTGATTTACACTTCCAGAGAATATCATATCATATTATCTCTGATGTCCAGAACGTCAGAATACCTGAAGCTGGCATTGCAGCCCATCTAGGGAGCTCATTTGTTTTCTGTGTTGGTTCTCAGAGAAAAGACACAAGGTGTTGGGGGAGGAGCAGCAGGCTGGATGGAGACAAGGACATCAAGTGACGAGAGGTGGACCTGAACAAAATGTCATAAAAGTCATAAAAAATGTCAATGTATAGTATGCCATAAAAATGTGTTTAAAGATATCATAGTTTAGTGTGCCGTAATAGTATAGTATGTTGTGAAAAAAAGTCATGGTATAGTTTGTCATAAAAATGTCATAGAAATATAAAACTGTAGTATGCCAAAAAAGACAAATACAAATTTCAAAAAATATAAAGTACTACACCATTAAAACATCGTAAAAAAAGATTATAAAACCATTTTATAGAAAATATAGAATAGTTTGTCATACAAATTCGTATGACATAAAAATGTCATTAAAATATCTTTGTACTATCCCATAAGAAAAAAATTATGTTGTATGTCATAAAAAATAGAAGTAATGGTATGCCATAGAAATGCAATAAAAATGTATAGTATAGTATATATACACTATATAATATTATATGCAATAAAACGCCATAACAAATATAGTAAAGTAAAAACAGTCCCAGAAAATATCATAGTATATTTCAAAAAAAGTCATAAAAATATCATAGGTATGCTATAAAATGAAATAAGAATTGTCATAGTGTAGTTTGACTTAAACATTTCAGAAAATAAATAGAAAATTCTATATCATAGAAAATGTCAAATTGTATGTCATAAAAATATCATGAAAATATAGTTTATCATGAAATAAGTGATAAAAGATGTCTTAGTGTAGATTAGAATGTCATAATGTCACATATGGATACAAATGTCATAGTATAGTATGTAATAAAAATCATGAAAAATATCACAGTATTGTTTGCGACGAGAGATTAATAAAAATACAGTGACGTATACTATATAAAAATGACATTGTATATTAAACATTGCCTTGTCTGTCAAAGCACTTTGTGAACTCTGTTTTTAAATGTGCTATACAAATAAAGTTATTATTATTATTATTATTAAATCCTGTAAGATACCTTTGTAAATCTACAGCAATTCATTACAGTGTATGACTTGGAAGAGTGATTAATTTAGCCAGGTTTCATTAAGACAAAATAAATCAATATGATTATCTGATATTAAATCATTTAATAGATGACAGAGATCTGATATTTAAGAGTCCACATTTAATTATCCTATTTTGTTGCAGTTTTGCAGTGGTGGTGTTAACCTTTATTAGGTTATTTTGTATTACTCCTCTTCTCTTTACTTTTGATTTTCATCTTCATCTGCAAGTCATGGCAGCTTTTGGATCACTTGAAGTCACATTTGCGCAAGTTTCTGCAGTGACTTTCTATCAACCAAAGCTAACCTGATAAGCATTTGAATAAATACACTAATGTACTTCGTCCCTGATCAATATCAGCCTTCTCCCAGCAATCAGTTCCGTTTTTGTGAGCTATAAACATATAAATTGCAATTATCAGAGGGTGCAGCTCTATAATAAACAGACCCCAACCTCTCTGTGTTTCTTGTAAACCTGGTGATATGAGAGTCATACACAGCAAGGCGTTTTCATGTTTAGAGGGCGGATTACTTGAAAACTGAAGCTGTGCAACAGTGAACAAAAAGAAGTTGAACTTTCTTGCTGAGTAACAACGCTCAAGTACCTCATACGGTAAGACGTATATTAACAGTTACACAATGCACTTTATTGTTTATTACTATGTATTGTTTAATAAGACTGTTAAAGTTAGATTTGTTCAACATTCAGTCAAAATTGGTGACTTCTCTTTGCTTATCAGCTTTGTCCTATGTAACACACTTTGCACTGTCCTACTTGTGATTGTAGTCTGCAAGGAAATCGATTTGAGGGAATGTTTTTCATTTAGAATAAATACATTTAATTTTGTGTATTATAATAATATTATAATTACTTTTTTGTGCTTGATTAGATTAGGGTGAGTGTATATGTTCTGCAATTCCCCAAAATAAAATAGTACAATGATTTCTGAATTTCTTTATTTTTCAAGGAGAGCTATGGCTAATAGATTTGAAGAAGAAATTAAAAAAGTTCTGCAAACCAGTGGACCTGCCGAGATCCAGATTTATTTGGATCAGCAGAATGATATTCCAGTAAATATTGGCATCACAGGAGAGTCCGGCTCTGGTAAATCCACCTTTGTTAATGCCTTTAGAGGCTTAGCTGACGGGGATGAGGGAGCTACCCCCACTGGTATTGTAGAAATCACCTCAAAGGTTACACCATACCCCCATCCAAACCATTAGAATGTTATATTATGGGATCTTCCTGGTATTGGCACCACCAAGTTTCCAGCTGACAAGTACCTGGAGCTTGTTGAATTCAAAAGGTTTGACTCCTTCATCATCATCTCAGACACTCGCTTCAGAGAAAATGATGCGAAGTTCGCTAAAGAGATTTAAAGAATGGGGAAAAAGTTCTACTTTGTTCGCTCAAAGATTGACCATAACGTACGTGACGAAGAAAGACGTCAGGGGTCAGCGTTCAATAAAGAAAGGACTCTTAACAAAATCAGGGGAAACTGCATTCAAGGTAAGTCTGAGGTTAAAGCGGAAGATCACAAATGCCTAAAACTTTAAGGCATATGCAAGACAAGCAGACACTGCCTAATTTAAAGGGCAGAGAAGAACTAAGGAGAGCTAACAGGTTGTAAATTGAGTCGTGTGGTACTGTCAGAGCCACTAATGAGGGTCTGTTGGCCTGACTGCTTATCTCCTCAGATCTAAAAAAAAAAAGATACCTGTCTTTGTGTTGTGCCTGGAAAGGGTTGCTGGGGCTTTCTCAAATTTTATTATATCATCATCTGAAATAAACTATTCTCTTTGTCTGGACTAACATGGTCAACAAGTCTTCCTGGTCTCCAGCGTTGAGCTCCACCTGCATGATTTCCATCTGTTGGAGGAGACCCTGAGGAAAGAACTTCCTGCACACAAGAGAGATGCTCTACTGTTGGCTATGCCCGATGTCAGTCTTGGGATCATCAGCAAGAAGAAAGAGGCTTTTTGGTCAAAAATAAAGTACCATGCTTTAATGTCTGCAGGCATAGCATCTGCACCAGCTCCTGGGCTCTCTTTTGCCACTGATGTAGCCATGCTGGTTACTGTCATCAGACAGTACCAAGTTACTTTTGGTCTTGACAGCTCGTCACTGCAGAATCTTGCTCGTAGTGAACGTGTGCCTTTGAATGATCTCAAAGCAGTGATGACATCCCCTTTGGCTGGAAATGAAATCAGCGAAGAGCTTATCATTAAGCTGCTGTGCTCATCTATGGTTGATGCTGCATTCATGGCAGCAGAGGAAGGGTCTGGATATATTCCATTATTTGGAATCCCAGCAGCAATGAGCCTCTCTTTTATCTCCACCTACACAGCTTTGGATACTTTCTTCACCATGATGCACAGAGGGTGTTTACAAAGGCCCTAGGTTTGAACACCTCAGTCTGATATGTGAATGGAAATATGGCACATTTAAAACCGTTAGTGTACAATGCAAATGAGCTTCTGAATTATGTTTGTGAGTGCACTGTAATATTACTGTAGTGGTGGCTGGTGGAACATGTTCTAGGTAGGGCGGTGCCACATCCAATCAATTTCAGCAAACATCCCAGAATGATTTAATGCAAACAAATTAAGGTATCAAACACGCATTACTACTTTGCAGTTAAATATTTAACATTTATTCCAACATGAAAAAAAGCAGTAAATAACACTTTGACAAACACGTCAGGACATCTTATTTGTCACCCTCACAGGCAATTCAGTATAATATAATATGTATATCATATAATAATATTCTGTATGATAAACTCACAAATCTAATGTGCACTTTCGTCAAACATTGATATGATCCTTTGTACAGCTGGATATATATATCATATAATAATATTCTGTATAATATAATATAATACACACACACACACACACACACACACACACATATATATATATAATTATTTATTTATAAATATCCATTTCTCAGCAGATGCTTCATGTCTGTCCCAGTTGTTTTAAAAAGCTAACTAAGTTATTAGCATGACGTCATTCAGCTAGCCAAACCTGTCTGGTACATGCAAAGCTAGTACAGAAGCTTTGCATGTACTGCTTCCCTTTCCCGCTAGTCTGCTGTCTGATCAGGTCAGGCTGATCTGGATCAGCTCTTTGGCCTGCAGTTTCTCCGCCAAAGTTCTCCTCTCAAACGGGGCTTGGAGGAGCAGTGCTCGCGCTGGCGCTGGCCAGTAGAGACTAGTCCGGACGGGAACGCGCAGTTTGGGCCAAGCTGACTCTATTTGAGGACGCTGATTGGCTAAATTGTATGTCACACATTTATATCTTTAATCAGCAATTGGCTAAACTGCTTCATAGACCCGCCTCTTTTGGGCAGTTTCGCCAACTGAGACGCGCACACACGGAGAGTACGTGCAGACACGCGGAGAGGACGCGCAGAAAAGGCATATATTTACCGCAGATATCATATTTTACACATATTACTGTGTTATTCCATATTTCAAAAACACAAATATTGACAATTTGTATAGTTTATTATTATCATTATTTATTTTATTTTATTTGTTGTGGCTCAAGGTGGAGCGGCGCCCTAGCGCCCTCTATTGACCAGCCGCCACTGCTGTAGTAAAAGTACTGCATACAAATCATAGTTTTCTAACCGTGTCGCACATTTAACCAAACAAATCACAAATTCTAGGAAACCCAGTTTTTCCATGATGTTGAGTACCAGAAGTTTGTACAAACACACAGAAAATCTTTGTCTTTCGCTATCTAGTGGACATATGCGGTCCCTACATTATCATTACATTTTTTTAAATGACAGCCTCAGTGAAAAGGTACGTTGGTTTGAATAATTATTAAATGTTTGTTCTCGCGGATATAAGTTATTATTCTATCCACAAAGGACTGGGCTGTTGACTGTCATTGCATCTTACGGAAGAATACACTGGTTCCCTCTACTTTGCAAAAAACCTGATTCAAACCTCATCAACATTTTAATGTGACAGACATCGTTTGTTATACAGTAGTGGCAAGAACCACCCGTGGTTTTAATGCTGAACAACATGCGAACATGGTTTGTGACAGATATTACATATCTTGTGTTAGTCTGATGATGAGCAGGAAGTAGGAGTGGCCTGGATCAGAGCATATATAGGGGAATGAGTTCTGGCAACAATTGGGTCTGAGTAAAAATGTGATTTTCCTTGCTCTTAGTACACTTATGTTTGCAGTACCTTGATACTTAAGTTAGCATTGTGTTATATTATAAGTTTGTCAGATACTTTCTCCCTATGTATTACATTTAGTGTATGATGACAATATATATTTTCTTTGTTGTCTATAAATAAATCTCAATCGAAGTGGACTCTTCGGGTGTTTCATTTACTGCGTTGTGTGGAAATATCTGTATTGACAAACTTCTTACAGCAAAAAAGTACATTACAACTTAACCTTCCCAATTGTATAAAAAACAACATTAACTGCACATCTAGTTTAAGCATCAGATTGTGGAGGAACCAGCCTGCACAGGAACACCACCTGGCATTGTTTGAAAACCCACCCAACTGGCGAGGAGAAGCAGAGTGTATCAGTGAGGTGAAGGAGATGAAGGAGGAGGCCGACGGTCCGAACAGTACGCTTGCTCACCAGACTCATTTTAACTGGGACAATAAAACACGTTTCAAAACCTCAGCTCCAATAAATCAAGTGAAGTTCAAGTAAATACTTAAAGCCGGGGCAGATTTATGATTTCAAAGGTGGGGGTGAATCATTTATACAGGCCTCATCATCATAGTGGTGATGAGGACAGGTGTATCTCAATAAATTAGAATATCATCGAAAAGTTAATTTATTTCAGTAATTCCATTGAAAGAGTGAAACTCATATATTACATAGATTCATTACACACAAGGTGATATATTTCAAGCAGTTCTTTTAATTTTGATGATTATGGCTTACAGCTAATGAAAACCCAAAATTCAGTATCTCAGAAAATTAGAATATTACATAAGACCAATTTAAAAAAGGATTTTTAATACAGAAATGTTGGCCATCTGAAAAGTATGTCCATGTACAGTATACGGTATGCACTCAATACTTAGTCGAGGCTCCTTTTGCATGAATTACTGCATCAATGCGGCGTGGCATGGAGGCGATGAGCCTGTGGCATTGTTGAGGTGTTATGGAAGCCCAGGTTGCTTTGATAGGGGCCTTCAGCTCGTCTGCATTGTTGTGTCTGTCGGGTTTAGGAGTTCCTCAAAGTGCTCTTTCCACCGCCCGACGATGTCCTCCGTCTGGGTTAGCAGTTCCCCCCCCCCCCCTGCTGAAAACAGCCTGGGGTAAGTCCTGCTTTCCCTTCCTGAGCCGTCGGGTGGTTTGCCAGAACCTCCTTGAGGCCAACCGAAAGTCCTTCTCCATGGCCTCCCCGAACTCCTCCCATGCCCGAGTTTTAGCATTCGCGACCACCGCAGCTGCAGCCCTTCTGGCCTGCCGGTACCTGTCAGCTGCTTCAGGAGACCCCTGGGCCAACCAGGCCTTGAAGGTCTCCTTCTTCAGCTTGACGCCTTCCCTCACCTCCGGTGTCCACCACCGGGTTCTCGGGTTGCCGCCACGACAGGCACCGATGACCTTCCGGCCACAGCTCCTAGCGGCCGCGTCCACAATAGAGGCTTTGAACATGGTCCACTCGGATTCCGTGTCCCCAATCTCCCTCGGGATGTGTGAGAAGTTCTTCCGGAGGTGGGAGTTAAAGACCTCCCGGACAGGGTCCTCCGCCAGACTATTAATTTCAATCATTATTTTTTATTGTTTATTTTATAGACTGTATAAAGCAAGGGTCTCAAACTCATCTTCACTCTGGGCCACATCAGCATCACGGTCGCCCTCAAAGGGCCGGTTGTAAATGTAAGACTGTGTAAATGTAACTACTCCTAACATATTGGTAAATAACTGTCTCTGCATTTGATTATTGTTTATTCAATTGTAAAAATATTGTACATGCAGTTATATCAATGTAAAAATATATTTCAGCACATTTCTGTTATTATAACTTAAATCCTTTTAATTTAGGGTTAAGAAACCCACATTACTCTATCAAAGATCAACCTTTTAAAGAAAATAGCAAAGACAAATATCAAACAAGTTATTATAATAACTTTGTTCAAAGCTTAAAACCTCTTGCACACGACGCCCCCGAATTCGGGGGCTCTCGGGCTCAGCACCCCTGAAAATATTGTTCGAAAAAATAGCCTTATTATTCGCCAGTATTGTGGATTTGTCCAGTTGTTTTACCAGATTAAACAGCAACGTATGGGCAACACTATCATAGAAGTCACTTTTTACACACTCTAAACACAACTATAGACTACTGATATAAGCATCTAGAAAACGTGTCATAAAAGCATGAAATCCTGGGCATAAATCGCCGTTATGAGTACGGCAAATCAATATTTGTACCCGGAAGCTAGCGGCTACATTGCAACGCATTTTATAGCATCAGCACTCGTGGCCGAACACATAAATACCTTCGGTTTTTCTCTCCGTGGAAGCAGTAGAAAGCTGTGAGTGGACAAAGGTACCATCGCACTGCCCTCCGCTGAAAAAAATCATGGGTTTTTGGTCCGGTTTTATGAAAAATGAGTGGAATAACGTCGCAGATTATCAGTTTCAAAGCTGGAATCATTGTTGCCAACTGCATCCTGTTTACTTCCGAGCTGTTTCCAGAATAAGAGCGGTCATCCACCATGGTCAGACTTCCGAGCGGAAATTTACACTCGGGGAGACGCGGCACTTCTTGCAACTTTACTGGCTGAAACTTCTGTCAATCAACACCAAATTCGACACACGCTTCCTGAGACTCTGACGCGTCGAAGGCGGGCTCATTGACTGAAATCGACCGATGATAGGCTGAGCTACAGCCCCATACACACACAGGAACTGAGAAAATCCTATAGATGACAGCCAGAAACAGGCTCTGATGATGTTAGGAATCTCAAAATGATTCCTAACAGCTGTATTTGGATGTATTGAATAATATGAGTGATAAAAAAGTGAAATATATAGTTATATAGTTGTTGGGATCTGAACCTGCTCTCCTGGCTGGCTGAGACCTTCACACGTGTTTTTCAAACAAAGGAGCAGCCATGTTCCTTCCTTTCACCAAAACGCCTGACCTGGGGTCTGCAAGAAACCTCATGCCGGATGACCACACCCCCCAGCTCCAGCAGAAACCTGATGCTGGTCAGGTTGAGGGCCCTTGCTGGTCAGGTTGAGGGCCCAATGAGGGCCCTTTTTTGGCCCTCATTGGCCAAGAAAGGGCCCCCCACTGGTTGTGCCACCTGGTTTATAAGCCTGAGCACAGCTAGAATTCTTCCTCTTCCGTCCAGACATGCTGATGTGAGGAGGTCCACAAGGCCTCTTCCCTCCGGACCTCGTCCTGGCAACAAGAAGATTCACGAGGAGCCGCGGCCTCATCAAATCCTATCAGGTCACATGCAACATTCGCTGGTCGAACAGACTGTGTTTTATTTTGAGTTTTGGATCCTGTAGTGTGAGAACGGATAACTTCTATGCCCCGTTCCCCCCTTTTTTGTGTACACACCGCCGGCAGAAGGACGATTAACAATCTTTCCTCGCCGAAGATTTCCGGGAAGGACGACCCAAACCTCGTCCCTCAGCCGAAGTTAAAAAGCCCCTCTCTGCAGCGAGGAGGCCGAGTCTGCACCAGCCAGCCCCAAGGCCGCGCCACCGAGAGTCAGCGACTCATCGAGGACAGAGTGATTCCTACCACTGGAACCAGACCCTACCGAATGAAGCTTCTACAAGTAAGAGTTACTGGTATCTGGGCCTAGCATTAGCTTAATTTAGGCTATTCGTTATGTCGTTGTTATTCCTGTATCTTGTTACGTTAAGTTACTGTCGTGTTATAACGTGTTATTGCGCAAGCATCGCGGACCACAGAGTCCCGTTATATTGTGTATTTCCTGCTGTAACTGTTTACATTAGATCCGTCGCTGCTAGTGGATGTGGAGGTTGTGATTTTATCACTTCAAAGACCAAAACCACGGTGGCGGAGCCTCGTCTCGCCGACCGAGTTTCGGGGTGATACGAGAGCAATACTCGCATCTCACCGCAGTGATAAAGATCTGTTTTGTTTTGGGGATTATTTTATTTTGTTTGGTTTTATTCTCTCTTCTTTAAATCGGCTCTGTGAGTGAGATTGAGAACCGCAACCGTAACCGGTCGGTTCATAATCCGACCGCAGACTTTACGAGTGATCAGCTGTTCCTCACATTCTCACTGCAGCGCCGAGCACCGCGCTCAGAGCTCTCTCTCCCCCTCCTAACCCGCACACACATAGTTAGATTCACTGATTTTGGGTGAACCTCTCAGACACGTGGTCGCGTAATCTATTGTCCCAACCCACATTGTGCGCCGTCCCACGTGGTTACACGTAGCCACCTCTCAGCTATCTTGTCGCGGGTCCCTAAACTCCGCCATCTTTGCTTGTAGGCTCACACGCCCCTTTTTAGGTTACGTACCATCACTGTTTGAGTAGCCCCCCCTTCGTTTCCACACACACACACACACACACACACACACACACACACACACGTATATATGTCTATATACATATCCCTACCCCCCTTTATTCATTTGACTTTAGGTATTAGACATATAATTGTATGATAGTGTTTGTTGATTTTGATATTACTTGATTTGATCATTTATTATTTTATTTAATAAACTCTGTTATATTTTAAAGAGCAGTTGTCTGATTACTCGTGCATATGTGTGTAATAATAACTGGATGTAGTGGCCTGTGCTCGAACTTAAACCTTCACTCTCACTCTGAATGTGTAATAGTACTCAGACTATTGATATTATGAGTGAACACTAATTATGAGACTTAGTTTTATTGTTTGGTTATTGGTCCCTGTTCGCAGGGTGGTGCCCCGTTATTATTAATAATCATTAATAATTGTTACTGACATTAATAATTCTATTGATGTCAAGAATTTAGTTTCTTAGATGCTGATAACCCAAACACGCTCCTATACGTTCAGCTGGTTCGAAAATGATGACCTTGCATGACCTTTCTGTACTAAAGCCTCTTATTCTTCACTTTATCCCAGCCAAACGTTATTCTACGACTACTGATCATACATACATCAGTTGTGCTATGATTTGGGAGAGTTTTAGGGAGCCAGCTGCATTATTTCAAAAACATAATATCAATGAAAGTGCTTTTTCTTCAGGCGAACCTGAATATTTTCAATTTGAGCTGTGTAATGTCTTCATTTACTATATTAACCAGCAACATATACACAATATTACCCACTGAACAACCTCACAAGTGTTGTGATCTGATTATAGCATCAACAATTATTAAAATAGACCTTGTAGTTACAGAACTGTGGTCACTTTAGTCATTTTCGAGCAGAGGCCTACAAATAAGTCCTGAGCTCAAGAGGTTTTAAAATCCTTTCAAGGGTGCGTTTGCACAATCCCACGTGAAGTGTTTCATGTGTTGTAAAGCCACGTTTAAAGTAGTCTTCAATGTACTCACAATACATTTCCATTTCAAGTGTACAGTAACCAGCCAAAGAGCTGCTTCTATGACTGTGTTTAAGTATCTCATTATTTTGACTTTCTATCATAATTTTGACTTTCTGTCTCATAATTTCAACTACGGGGATATTTTTTTTTGCTGCCGGATTCGTGGGCCACATAAAATGACGTGGCGGGCCAGATTCGGCCCGCGGGCCTTGAGTTTGAGACCCCTGGTATAAAGCATTACTGTAGTCTCCGTGACATCACCCATAGGTGTCTGAAGATCCAAACTAAAGCTAAATGGGCAGCTTAATATAGATTATCGGTTATCAGTATCCGCACCGCGTCATGCTATTTACACAGTGAAGGACAGAATATTAGAAACACCGCTGTTCTTTTTTCATCGTTTCATTTCAAAAGCTCTCAGCCAACACTGACTATGTGTTCACTGTCCTCCAGTGGTGACAGCGATGAACTACGTCACTCAAAGGAAATATCTCTGACATTAATAACATGGAAAAACATAGTACAGATGGATCATGAATGCTCTAAAATGTTGAAAAAAAAGTGATGACGCCTGTATCTATATAGTCTATATGCTTTTGGTGCACATGCATTGTGAATATATAGATCCTAAACTGAAGATGCTAATTACATTTTTATTATAATTAATCTATTTTTAGTTTTGTATATGCAGTTAAGCGTTCAGTCAATAAAAGATATGAAACTACTGAAACCAGCAGAATGTTGTTTTTTTCTCAACAAATGACTTCGCATTATACAGAACAATTTCCGTCGATGGAAGACTGATTGGCTAACAGTATATACTGTATGCTATAGCTATGACCATATCAATAAATGATTCAGAAGAAAACAACACCATCATTTGTAAGGGACAACAGTTTATTGTAACCCTACAAAAGACAGGTTGAGAAAAAAAAATACAAAACTAAAATAAAGTTATAGAAATGAAAAAAACAGTCTCCAACTATCCATCACACGGACCACAGTTTAGTTATTCATATTTTTTAATATAATGCTGTGTGTACGTACAAAATATAGCAAACTAAATAAGGCAAATAAATAGAGGTACAATTTACAGGAAAATGGAACATTCCTCAATGTTTGAATCATTGTTTTTTTTCTTTTTAATCTTATCTCAAACATCAAGAATGGTGTACAAAATGCGTCTTTTTTTTTTATCCAACTGTACATCTTTTCGGTGGAGGATACTTTTTTTTCCAACCGTAAAAATACCGAGTCCTCGCACTCACACAGCCTCTGAAACCGGGTGCAACTTCTCTCAGGCAGTACAAATTGTGGTGCAACAGGTGTGTTCTGTACTGCAAGTCAACACATCACAAGTTCTGCACAATTCTTCAGGCGTCCAGGTCCACGGCAAGTGCATGATGTGACAGAAATGTGGCGGATAAAAATCCCCCCCTTCCCCCGTTTTGTCCTTCTACACACGAATCAGGTGACTCAGACGGGTGAGGACAGGAGAATCTCCTCTTTGTGTCCATGTCCCCACCAATCCCACCTTTGCCATCCATCATGTTTTCCCTCTTCTTCACACCATGTTTTTTTTTTTTGCACCACTCGTTTCGTTGCACCCATCTCATTTCTAGAGGGGGGGGTCGAAACCCTCGCAATGGTGCCGGAAAAGTCCCATAATAAAAGTGCATTGAACAAGCTATTAATTTCATTCCTCTGATTTCCCCCTGTACACTCCGCAATCAGCCAGTCAATGGCCGAAATAAACATCCAAACATGTAACAACCTAAACGTGTGATAATACTGACTGTCTCAACGCCCCTCAGTAAATAGTCTGCACTACAATACGGGGTCAAAGCTCTGGATTAAGAGTTTTAAATGCTCTGCCAAAGTCTTGTACGCTAACTCTGATTATTTGGAACGACAAGAGGAGGTTAGGAAATCCAATAGCTCATGAGATGCTGGTTAAAGAATAGGCAATCATACGTCATTTCCCCCTCAGGGCTGTGTGGGAGTTTGAATAGATTTGGTTTAATCTCTAAAGTGTCACGTTGTCTCTTCAACCTCACTTCAGCTTCTCTCTGCTTCCGTTTGAGGACAAATGAAAGGACTACACCCCAGGTATAGGATGAGGTTCCTCTGTGAAGTGACCCATTGTGGTCACTTCACTTACCGGAGGTTTCATTAACGGTTTAGGCAAAAAAGAATTTTCTCTGTACAGGTAGAAGGTCAACCCTCTCTGATCACAATGAGGTACGCCTGTTGGGGGTCGAGAGTCACATTGTGACTGTCTTAAGCCACAAGATGGCGCCAGATAGTCTAATTCCAACCTGCATATCACTTGCGAACACTGCAGTTTTCTTTTGGGAGAGCCAGACTGAAAACATGATAAAAAGGAATGGTACATGTGTGAAAACAGAAAAAAGAATAAAGAATAAAGACAAACTGGGAGAGCCATCACCACTGCAGTAATCACATACAGTAGTGGGTGTTGAGTGACGGGTTTATCTGTTCGGAAACACTGGAAATGAAATATAAAATGACGATGAGTAATCCAACACCGGAAATGTCTTTTTCTTGTGTTTTGCAACACTGCTGTAAACCCACCGAGCACTCATTGAACCACGTGCAGAGGGAACGTGTCTCTAATTTAACTCCTCGGTGTTGATCTGTGACTGTGAGAACAACCACTTCACTCCTCCCTTACAAACTGAAGGAAGGGGATGAGGTGATTTCAAACTCAAACCCATGTTGGTGAGGGCGAACGCCAAAACACGAAGCCTTAGCTAAAACATGCACAACAGGAAGATTAAACAGAGGATGTGTCCAGTTCTTAATTTGCTCCGAAAAGTCTCCTCTTCCTACCGTGTTGCTGGCGAGCTCACACGTGTTGCTGTACTATGCTGTACTAAAGTAACCAGGCAATGCAGATGGACTGACTAAAAATGGCTTTTCTAACAACAAACTGGATGATCACAGGATATTTCATACAAACTTCATGTGCGTGTGGTTGGCCTCTACCTGCTTTCCTGAAGACGTTCTTGTTTTTTTAACCCATCCACACTTTCACTCGATGCCCCATGATGCTTCCTCGTCTCCCTAAGGATGGACCAGGAGTGGTTCCCACCACAGCGGAGCCCAGATTAGAGCCCCCTCTGTGTCGTGAGCTACCCTGTACTGCATGTCCGTCTTCAAGGAAACCATCGAAATGTTGTTGAGGGCGAGCACATACTTTACACCGCAGCCTTTGTCAGCCTTCTGCTAAGGCTCTAGACATGCATATATAAATTAAAAAATTAAAATAAACATACTACATTGAATATTTCAAAAGGAAAAGTGACCTTGGTTGGCAACAGGTTGCACATAGTAACGGGGTCTAGAGAAGCTGGAAGGAAAGATGGAAGTAAGGATTGTTTTCTATGACGCTCTCTGAGGCTCCCACTGAATTTCAATCTCTAAGTGCTTTGTTGTGGCCTCACTTTGCAATAAAACACTCATCCCGTGGTGTAGTCGGATGTGTTACCATGCCAACCGGAGTAAAAAAACACACAGGAGCCCCGTACGATGAGCCTGGATCAAGCACTAGTTTAACTTGAGAAACCCTTAACTGGGCCGGTGGCTCTGCCTTGAGCCAGGCGTGTTTTAGCACCAGTGGATCAGACCCTGCAGGTAACCACTAGAGGCCCAATGAGAACCGCTGTACAGCTTCCCTTTGGCCGCTGCTGCGGGGTCCACGTGGTCGGCTCGAGGAGTGTGAAGTTGGTCAGAAAAGCTACAGTGCAAACAAAACGTACAGGTGTGAAAAGGACAAGCAGTTATTGTTTTTTCTGTTGTATATACGCAAAATGTATATAAATTCACTTCAACACCGATGTGAACTTGCAACACCGACAAATAATGCATTGCGTGTACAAAAGCCCCCAAATGCCATGAAAACATAAAAAAAAAAACTAAAAAAAACTAAATCTTTGCAATTAGCTTGTCTGCATCTAAATATAAATATATATCAACACCTAATTGCAATATGTTTTCATATTAATACATTTGTCCTCTCTTTGCTTTGGCACTGGTTTAATGCCAGAGCGGTGTGGAAACCATTGACGGGTGGATGCGAGGCTCGACCCTTTGTGGCACAGTCATCACTTTGTCAGGTGGATCAAAATGAGGAGTTGGTTTTCCTTGAGACGAGTTGTATCCTCTGAAAAACTGCAGCCCGGGGTGTTGCATACGTCCTTTCTGGGAATGCTGTGTGGCCGTCGGGACGAAGCATGTACCCTTCCTCTCTCTTTCAGAAGCCTACAAAGCATTCTGGGATTTGCCGACTGCACATCCCTTTTTTCCAGTAAAGGCAATTCATGAATACCCGTTGATACTGGGCTGAGAAGTGTCTTTTCTGTGGGACACTGGAAGCAACCATGACCGTGGATGGTAGGGACTACTTCCACTCTTCCCACCTTCTCTTTTCAGTTGGAATCTGACGAAAGCCCTTCATCCAATCCATTTGCTTGGCCTCAAGTCTATGTACAGTGTGACGGGCTGATCCCGGAGTCCTATGTGTTTTAGAGCCAGGTAGGACTGCTCCAGCTCCAGCTCCAGCCTCGAGGACCTCACAGAGGAAGAATGAGAGGTTTGTGAGGGGAAAACAGGGTTGGAAGCTTGA
>NW_022280182.1:112154-112219 GCF_004355925.1 Anarrhichthys ocellatus
ATACACATATATACATACATACATATACATATATACACATATATACACATACATACATATATACA
>NW_022280182.1:132219-144529 GCF_004355925.1 Anarrhichthys ocellatus
ACCCAGAACACGCTGGAGAGATTACATCTCCCAGCTGGCCTGGGAACACCTCGGGATCCCCCAGAATGAGCTGGAACATGTTGCCGGTGAGAGGGAGGTCTGGGTCGGCCTGCTTGACCTGCTGCCACCGCGACCCGACCCCGGATAAGCGGCGGAAAATGGATGGATGGATGGATAGTATCAGTAGTAATAGCTTTAGTAGTGGTCGTAGTATTTAATATAACAGTACTAGTAGTAGTAGTAGAAGTAGTAGTAATAGTAATGGCAGTATTTGAAGTAGCGGTAATAGCAGTAGTAGTAGTACTAGTAGCAGACGTACTAATAGCTGTAGTAGTATTAGTACTGGTAGTAGCATGAATAGCAGTAGTAGTAGTAGCAGTTGTAGTATAAGTAATAGTGGTAGTAATAGCAGTAGTGGTAGTAATAATATTGATGGTAGCAGTAATAGCAGTAGTAATAGTAGCAAAAGCAAAAGTTGTAGTAGCAGTAGTAATACTAGAAATATTAGCAGCAGCAGTAGTAGTTGTCGCAGTATTAGTAAGAGCATTCATTATTTCAACAAAAAAGCCTAATTTTGACCTTAGGGGGAGAGGAGACATAATCATAATGTTTGACACATAAACAGAGGTTATTAAATGACAGGCTTCATCACAAGCATTCCAGTTAGAATTCATTATGTGGGGCTTTTATTTTAAAATGGAGTGGGGGGGGGGGGGGGAGTCCTGTAAAAAGCTCTAAGACCTGAATGACTGTATGAGAGAGAGACACACAGAGATAGAGGGAGAGGAGTGCATGTGTGTCTGTGTGTTTATCAACATCACTAATTGTTGGAATGCTGTTAAGCATTCCAACTATTGTTATCCTGTTTCTCTTTGTTGTTGGAATGTTGTTAAGCTAAATTTAACATTGGTCTCTATGGAGCAGAAAGTTGGTTTTCCTCTCAATTACTGGCTTCTGTGTCAAATGTGTAAATCTGTGGGATTCCACAGTCATGTGTCTACGACAAGGACAAGATTAGCTACTTCTTTATCAAAACTTATGCATGAAGAGTGAAGATTGTGGACACAGTGGCAAAATTTCACAAGAATCTCAAGCTGCTCTTCACTCTAGCGGTGACATCACGCACTCTAAGCTGCGCAATACACACCCATTATAAAGTCAGAAAAGGACTGAAAAAATCATAAACGTTTAATTGCTGCAGTTCAAAAAGTGTAAAAGATATCAAAAAGCTGAATCATGCGGCAATACCTAAGGGTTTTCTCAACATTTGAAAGTTGAAATGGTGTCTGTAGCTGAAAGTATTTTTCATTTTCTCCATTGAAACCCATTCAAAGAAAAATGTGCAAAAAGCTTAATTCAAAAACTTTAAAGATTACAAATATGAAGTCATATCACACCTCTCCTGAAAGAGCTGAACATTTTGATATTCTAACGGTTTCTGTAGCTTAAAAAAATTTCAGCGGTAGTGATATTTGTTGTAGTAGTAGTAGAAGTTGTAATTGTAGAAGTATTATTAGCAGTAGAAGTATTAGTAGCATTTGAATAAGTACTAGTTGTAGCAGTAGTGATATTTGTAGTAGCAGTAGTCGTAGAAGTTGTAGTCCAAGTATTAGTAGTAGTAGAAGTATTAGTAATTAGAAGAAGAAGTAGTAGAAGTAGTATCAGTAGTCGTAGTAATAGCTGTAGTAGTGGTCGTAGTATTTAATATAACAGTAGTAGTAGTAGAAGAAGTAGTAGTAGTACTAGTAGCAGTCATACTAATAGCTGTAGTAGTAGCAGGAATAGCAGTAATAGCAGTAGTGGTAGTAATAATAGTGATGGTATCAATAATAGCAGTAGTAGTAGTAGTAATAGTAGCAACAGCAGTAGTAGTGATACTAGAAATATTAGTAGCAGTAGTTGTCGCAGTATTAGTAAGAGCATTCATTATTTCAACAAAAAAGCCTAATTTTGAGCTTAACGTTTAAATACAGTTAATCCATGAGGCTTTTATTTTGAAAGGGTGGGACTGGGTGGGGGAGAGAGGGGGAGAGGAGACATAATCTCAATGTTTGACACACAAACAGAGTTTATTAAATGACAGGCTTCATCACAAGCATTTCAGTTAGAATTCACTCTTTGGGGCTTTTATTTTGAAATGGGGTGTGGGCGGGGGGAAGGGGAGAGGAGACATAATCATAATGTTAGATAAACATAAACAGGTTATTAAATGACAGGCTTCATCACAAGCATTTCAGTTAGAATTCATTTTGTGGGGCCTTTACTTTAAAATGGGGTATGTGTGGGGGGGGAGTCCTCTTAAAATCTCTAAGACCTGAATGACTGTATGAGAGAGAGAGAGAGAGAGACTCTGACCTCTCTGGCAATCTTTCTCATTTGGAGATTGTCCAAATATATTGTCCTATCGTGCATCACGTATATCTCTAAATCATGTGTGTGCGGCTTTTATTTAAAAATGGGGGGGTCCCTCTAAAAGTCTCTAAGACCTGAATGACTGTATGACACACACACACACACACAGACACAGACAGAGAGAGAGAGAGAGAGAGAGAGAGAGAGAGAGAGAGAGAGAGAGAGAGAGAGAGAGAGAGGTGTATGTGTGTATGTTGCAGCCTTTTCATGGAGATAAAACAGGGAAACACCTCTCAAACAAATCCTCAAAACTCCCATAACCGTAGCTCCTATTGCTCCGATATTAATAAATGAGAGGAAGGATGAGTTGAAGAACAGATCCTGTAAAAATTGTGTCTGTAGTGTAAAAAATGTGGCTGAACTGGCGATCTAGAAATGGGGTACCATGTTCTGTGGAAGATGTTTTTGAAGCAAAATTTAACATTGGTCTCTATGGAGCAGAAAGTTGGTTTTCCTCTCAATTACAGGCTTCTGTGCCAAATGTGTAAATAAAAGGATTTGAAAGTTGAAGAAGTTTAAGAGGATTTGAATATTTTCTCCATTGAAATCCCATTCAAAATTAAAATTGCAAAAAGCTTAATAATTCATAAAGCATAAGAGATAGAAATATGAAAAGTCATAGCAGAAATGTCATTAAAGAGCTGAACATTTTGATAGTTGAACGGTTTCTGTAGCTTAAAAAATGAGGAAGAAGAAGAGGTGGGACGGAAGAAATATAAGAAGAAGAATAAAGAGAAACAAGATAACAATAGTTGGAATGCTTAACAGCATTCCAACAATAAGAGCGGGATAAGAATTTTATTACGGGCATCGATGAACATTGGGGTCTGGATCCAACAACAAAGATTCTGGAGGCTCTAACTCACGGGATTATTCCTCTGCTCTGCTCCTCTCTTTCCAGTGATGTGTGTCAGAAAATACAACCCCCCCACCCCCCAAAAAAGCATTTAGGCCAGAGGAGAAGTGTCTTTGGAGCAGCTCTGGCTCAAACGGACACAGTGACAGCTCAGTCTCGACACACCCGTGATCACAGCCGGTCTACGAAGTCTTTGAAGTGAGCTGCAGTGTTTCTCAACGGGGGCCAGCTTTCCAGAACAGCCTCCGTGGTAACCTGGAAGCTGGCTCGGAAGGAAAAAACACAACAGTGGAGCCAACATGCAGTCGGCCACCCACTCTCACCGTGCACATGTACAACAGAGAAGGGATTTCACAAGTCGTCGTGAAAGGCGTCGGTCGAAGCGTTCAAAGCTGATGACATTTAAAGTGCATGAAACTATTTTTAGTTTCTTGGCATGTAAGCCTACTTAAAATGTACTTCTACTTTCCTTCTTAGCACAGCTGCACAGTGCACACTTCAAGTGCATTCAAGTTATTAAAATCAATCCGATGGCTATACTTGACAATTGAATGAAGAAAGAAAAATGTAGCTGCATCTAACGCTGGAGGACAGAGAGGGTTTGTTAAAATATACTCTAAGGACTGTTCCTTAGAGTATATTTGAGGGTTTGTTAAAATATACTCTAAGGACTGTTCCTTAGAGTATATTTTAACAAACCCTCTCTGTCCTCCAGCGTTATCGGAGTTACCTGAACGACTTGTATACGTGTGTATTTCCGTCGGATTTACATCTTTTGCGTGAGTCGCATTAATAAATCCCTCTCATTGACCTTTTGCTCGCGGGGCTCTGCCCGCAGACTTTCCACTCAGGGACGAAATAAAATGAATACACATAAATTAGGTTAAAAAAAAATATGTTGCCGTTTATTGTGTGTGGTGCTTTTTTCCCCCCGAGTTTAGCTCCTGAGCCTCTTACACACACATCAGCTCAACATGTATGCTTCGCGAGTGAAAACATCCGTGTGACAGCTGATGTGAAAACAAGGGATGGGATCAGGCTCGGTGTAGCTCATTAGCCGATACTGATCATTCAACTAAATGTTTTAAACAGATGAGATGGGATCTGGACATCCCCAAACTAGGACCATGAACTCGTAGAGTCAATTTCTCATAGGCTTCTACACAATCAGACTTCTTTTTGCAACCAGAGGAGTCGCCCCCCGATGGCCAGTAGAGAGAATGCAGGTTTAATGTGCTTTCGCATTGGCTTCCCTTATCAGAAGCGGAGGTGCCGCCTGCTTATATGACAATTTTGGGGGGCGTTAATTATTGTAATGTGCCCAATTTGCACCATTTGTTGGGGACTTTTTTCAGCCACGGATTGATACCCATTTGGTGCACTAGTGAGTATTTGTGGCAGCAGGACAGTACATGTTGGATTGAGACAAAATAAATATGTGTGTTCATGCTAATGAAGGAACAACAGTGTGGCTCATTGATTGTGAGTGACTATTTTTAATAGTTTCTGGACAAAAATGGAGCTCTGTGGCACAGAGGAACAGGACATATCAGGCTTCAGCAGACAATACTTGTTATTGTCATCAATTTCTTTGTTAACAAAAAGAGAAACATAGAATAGTGCCGGCCTTATTTAAGTGTTTTTGTGGCCTCTGGTGAGTTTGTCCTTACCTTCAACCTTAGGCTTGGTTTCCGCCAGACGCTCTGCAAACTTCTTCTTGAAGAACAGAGCCTGCAGTCTCTGCTGGTAGTGGTCAATTCTGATGAAGGGAGGAAAGAGATAAAAGGAAAAGAAAAGCAGGGGGAAAAAAACAGAAAGGGAAGTGAGTCACATTTGTGTCCAGGGGGAGTGTAAGTTCAAAGCTAGAAGTCCCCCAATCATACAAAACTCCCTCTCTCAGTTTTCACAGGCCTTTTATCATCTAATAGGCTCCCATCAAGTTACAGAGTTGAAAAATGGGTTGTGTTAAATTTGCCAAAAAGTTCACTTTGGGAGGGAGTGGGAATTTCAAAGATGGACCAGGGATATTAAATGGTGAAAAAAGAAAGGAAAAAGGAAACAACTAAATCCCAGATGTATTCCTGGGACCAGGGAGATGCGGTCAAAAGGAAACAAAGTGGACAGGGTAATATTTCACTGAAGGAAATGAAAAAGTTTAATTATCTTGAACAAATAGCACAGATTCTGAGAAAGGATGGAATGCAGAAAAAAAACTCTGATGTGACGGGAGTCGTCAAAGGGCAGCCATGACTTCTTTTTACAGCTAAATGATGAATCCATCACCCTGACGTGTTTGAGGCTTGTTCTTGATTGCAGCCTCACCGTGCTGCTTCAAAAGCTTATTCTTCTCCACCAGACGTCGTGCTTTGTAATAATAGTGGCTGATGTCTTGATTCTGTACAAAATCTGCATGTTGTTCACTTTGGAAAATGTTCAGATTCTGTCAGTCAGATACAAACATAGCACATCTGTTTTATAACAGAGACAATGACTTTTGTACAACTGATCATCACCATATCTCCCAAGTTTACCTACATGAACATTAACCAGCCGTGCAAATTGCAAATCTTTGCTTTGCAGGTGGTTTGGCTGCAGATGACAGCAATCAGACAGCTAACACACCAATGCTGTTACCTGAAGTTGTGTTACCCGTGTTGTACAATAATCCAGTGTCGTATACCTGCTCATTTCAAAGAGGAAGCGATCGGCCCGGGCCATCCTCTCCAGCTCATGTTTGTGCTCCTCCAACAGATCAATGTCACTTTTCTCTGGGACAAACTTCAGCAGCTGGAAAGACGCAAGGATAACAACATTAATCCACATGTCTGTGGAGCAAACTGAAATGCATAGTATCTAACCCTAACCGGGTCTGAAAAGTGAAACCAATGTGGCAGTGCCTTCAACTTGCATTCTCTCTAATGGCCATCAGGGGGCGACTCCTCTGGTTGCAATCGGTGTGTTTTTCGTCTTAGGACTTAACCCTTACACAGCGTCTTCAGGCCAAAAGCCAAGATAGTGATGGCTTGAACATGGCAGTCCACACACAATGTGTGACGTCTCCGTGACTATGTCACCTTCTTACTTACAGTCTATGGTTTAACTTTAGCTGTGTGGTTTGTTAATCTCTCTGAAACTTTATCCATATAAAATTACACACTGAAATAAACTGAAAAGACCCAGGGCCCTTGGACATCTCGAAATTGTAACTTTCTGCTTCTTTATCAAAAAATTACTGAAATCTATTATATATAATATCACTTTATCTGGGTCAAGTGCTGACTAGGAAAAGTACATCAAACCTTTTTGAAGAAACAACAGAACATCAATTTTTCTTTTCCAATCAGTCAAATCCATACACATTGTCTTTACCTATCCAAACCGTGGTAGTCGACTTGATGAGCTCTGCTACTACACTGCTGTCGTACATACATAGTACACGATCATCCATCAACCTCACCTGCTCCAGCATATCTTTGGCCAGCTCTTCCCTCTCATCCATCTCCAGGATGGCCCTCTTGATCTCTTCATTGCTCATTTTTAACCTGCAGTTGAAGAACATTTAGTTAAATTCCATTCATCGAATGTCATTATTTGCCACATCACAAATACACGACACAGAAAAAAACTGCAGCGGAATACTGCTCTGGACCAGAGTCAACCCCGGGAGGATTGCCAGCTGTTTGCAGTGCATCTGACAGTGTTAAGTGTCCGGGTTGTGATCAATAACAGTATTGTTAGTCCTCGCACCGAAGCCTTATTGAGCGACTGCTGACCCCATTTGGGTTTGTACCCTCGGGTCATTTGCTATTGACACGAGAGCAATCCAGGGACCATGCTGCAGTTCTGTCAGACAGAGACGGGTCTCGTGAAGTCTGTTTATTGATCCAAATTCTCTACAGGGCTTTGGATTGACACACAAACGGTTACCATATTGTTGAGGGGATTTTAATTGATTCTGGTTCTGATGTAGTAAGACTTGAAGCCCCTCAGGAGAGGGGGGAGGGGCATTTTATGTGTCTTAATCTATTTTATATGTGTAGATTGATAGTACTTGAATGTTTAAAAATAGACAAAAAACCTACTACTCCAGAGACAATGCTTTCTGTCTGTAATATGACTCAGCTTGCTCTCACCATGGATGGTAGTTCAGTTACACTGGCAGATGTCCTGTGTCCCGTTACAGACATAAGAAGAACCTGCCTCAAGCAGCTCCACCCCGAGTTACAGCTCTAGCCTCTGACCCAAAGGTCACCATAGCCTATGCACAGGGGATCTCTTCACAATTATAATCCAACTAACAGTATAGTTAATAAGCATAATTAAGAATTCCGTACTTTGAGAGAAGGATGATGCAGTTCTGCGCACGTCTGCCGTCGATGACCGACAGCTCTTTGACCTTCCGCGTGCTGACGTATATGTCGTCCATAGAGCCTGTCTCCTTCTGCAGAAAGATAAAGACAGAGATCCAGGTTGACTTTGCAACACAGTTCCATCTATAAGAGTGCTCACGTGAAATGCAAAGCCTCCTCCTCGCATCTGTTTGACTTCTTTATCTGGTCGAGAGATGACATGACCTCTTCTAAGCATTTAACAATGTGTAAATTTGGAGCAGATATATATATTTAAAAAAAAACCAAAAAAAAAAAAACGTTTCATCACTGCCAATATCAAGCAAAGACTAAAAAGTTGCACTCGAGCCAAATACAGTAATTGGCCTGACCTGCTTTTGCAGTCACTGACTGCGATGCATCAGTTCTCATAGCCGTAACGCACATCTCATTAAAAACTATGACGCCTGGACTGAGTGGTATGAAAACATATCCAAGAAATGCAGTGAAAAAAAAAACAGGAGTCACAAATTCATGCCGGTGCAAGCAAAAAATAGAAAGTAGGTCGTGTGAGAGGAGTTTTTTATTAGGTGAGTCACCACTGCAAACACAATGCAGGCCGGCCTATAAACCTCTCGGAGGAACAGGAAACGCTGTGCAAATCTCGGTTTGGGCCAGTCAGATAGTTCTGTGAGCTTCACGCCAATGTAGCATTAAAAACTCCACAGGGAGAATGAATACATGTCTGAGAAAACCAGAATGTGTGTTAAACACATTCTATTTATGGTGCGAGCCGGTTTCTCCGCAGTCCTTTCTGAGGTTGCCGGCTGTGTGTGTGAAACAGAAAGAGTAATTTTTCCATGCCTGCGTTGACCCATGGGGCCTGGCACCGGACAGAGGTTTGGCACCGGGTAGGGGGGCCAAACCCTCCCTGGCCCACACGCTAAAGGCAGGTTTTTTCAAAATGCAGTTTTGCTACCTTGTGCATAGCATGCAGACTCAACCCAAGTGTAACTGGAGACTAGCCCCTTCATATTTTATAACTAGCTAGCTATCTTAAAGCGTCATCCACACACTCTTGTCACAGTGCAGGAAAGCACATCAATTTGGTTATTATCAACACCAGCACTCACAGTCATTTTCATTTTGTAGATTAAAAAACACACCTAACCCAGACCAGAGACGAGTCACATAACACACTCATTACAGGAGGAGCTGGCCTCCCCGGCCGTCTGCTGCATAGCAGAGGAGAAGGTGATAGAGCACTGGAGGTAGGGGACCATGAGATAAAGATGCTGGACCTCTTGACTCACCTGCTTGAAGGATTGGTTAGTGAGCAGGTCCTGCCCAGGCAGTCGGGAGAGTGCAGAGAGACACACACACAAAAAAAAGTAATTGAAAACACATGCAAAGATTAGCACTTCAAGCAGAGAAAAAAAAAGGTGGTGACTAGAGCAGAGAACTACAACTATGCACGCTACAAGCTGAAGCTGGGAAGCCTTCTTTGAGCACAAAACGTTAATAATCGGCTGACCGAGTCATCAGGGGCTCATGAAGTCTATGTTGAAAAGTCTGAAATATATCTGCATTGGTGCAAGTTTTTTAAACTGTGCTCTATTTTGGTTTCTGTGTTCTTAAGGTCACGATTGCTATAATGCGTTCTTTTGATTGCATCTACATTTGCCTTGACATGGAAAAACAAGAAAATGAAAAATGAAGTGTGGTAAGGAATCCTACAGAGGGCGAAGGTAAACAAAAGGCCAATGACAAGCTTTTTTTAAAGAAAAAGCAATTATGCCATGTATAAACATCGCAACGTTGAATTGAATGGAACCTCCCTCTCTGCCAAATCTCTCTCACCGAGTTGTCAAAGCCAGTAGGGCGTCAGGTTTTTTTATGTGGCTATATCCATAGAGATCACTGTTTAACCGTCGGCCGGTGCCATTACAAACCTACTCTATATAAATAAATACACACAGTAAACCACTGTCTGCAACAGCCTCAAATGACCCATTGCTCTGTAAAAAAAGCCTGAAAAGAGGAGTTGTGCTTTTAACTGTAAGAAGGCTTTTAAGCGTGGCAGTAAAATACCTTGTAAAGCAATTCAACAATGGTGACGCCTCTATAGAGACTTCACCAAGCACCGCTCCTCCATTGAGCCTTTGATTTAAACTGTGATGACTAGAAACTCATTATAGTCCCTGGAAAAAGAACGTTTCCTGCGTCGTGACTCCCCCGTGACTCCAGTGGTGTTTCCTCCGTGTTGCCCTGATCCATCAGCCCGTGAAGACCCCAGTCGGTAACCCAGTTCTCACACTAACGCTCTGCAGATACTCGGGCAAAGCTCGAGCTCTGTGGCATTTTCTTTGTTTTAACAATAAGGCATTCAGCAGTGAGCAGCTGCTCGTGTTGGCCTGGAGCTGGACCCTTGGCACTCTCAAGAATCCTCTTACGACATCCCACCCCACAGCCCATCACACACGCACACACACTCTCGCGCACACAGACATGTTAAAGAATGGCAGAATTCTGATTTCACTTGCGTCCATATGTTAAAGGGACAGTGTATAAGGTTTAGTGAAATCTAAATGAGGTTGCAGACAGCAACCGACTGCTCACTCCTCTTTTTCCAACACTGTGGTTATGTGAGCCGCCGAGTGCAAAACAGTGGTAACGTTGTTCGCCTCAGAGGCCTTCCATACCATAACAACACTACTTCGGGAACAACAGAAGACGGTGGCTGGTGGTGCCATGGTTTTGCACTCTGCAGCTCACGATACTGCAGTTTCACGAGTGTGTCAGAGAACTACGGTGGCCTTCAGGTAATGTAAAAACGTGAAAAGCTCCCTCGTAACATTCCTACAGCAGCCCAGTTAAGATATGAAGGGCTCATTCTAAGCTAATAAAAACGCAACGATTCTTAGTTTCAGGTAACAGTTATGAATATCATATTCCATTTCTGCTAGTAGATCCCCCGAAATGCTACACACTGGCCCTTTAATGCCAATTGCCAAAATACACATACACACACACTCCGAACTACATCCACTTGCTGAATAATCCAAACCTGCTGTCTCTGATAGGCTGAAAACATCTTCTCGATGTCCTTGAGGTCAAGAATCTTGAAAGCTCTCAGGTCGTCGATGTCATTCCAGATGGTGCTGTTGATCACATTCTGAAAAAGGGGTAAAGGGATATAAGGGATTAATATTCAAAAAACAGACTGAACAGGTACTACTTCTAAATTTTCTTCTGTGTTACTTTAGATCAGGGATAAAATGATGCTAACATCAGCTAACAGACCATAGACTATATCACCATCATATCTTAAAATTGAATTAAGTTTCAATATTTTCGCCCGACGTGGTCTGGCAAAGCGGATGTTCTCATCGCCCTCTCACCTCTCCTAGTTTGGCCCAGTTGAAGGACTTGAGTGGATGTGAAGGCTGAGGGATGGATTTGGAGCGCATACTGGCCGCCGAGTTGAATGAAGAGGGAATGGGAGGAGGCGGGGCTCCGAAAATCGGAGGGGCTCCCAGTGGAGGAGGAGGTGGCGGAGGAGGTGGGCAGCTGAACGGTAGCGGAGGAGGAGGCGGAGGAAAGCCCATCATAAGTGGTGGAGGCGGAGCCGTGGGGCCGCCGGGAGTAGGAGGAGGCGGGAAAGAAACACTGATGCCCTATTGGTGGAGAGACGTAAATAAGAGATAAAGTTATCATGAATAACATTCAAGTGCATTCAGTAATGCTCTGACATTTTTGATAAAATGCTTATTTGTTGCCTAACTGAGAGTTAGATAAAGAATATAAAGCAATTTAAAGCAAAACTAGCTGAGAGCAGGGAGAAATCACTAGTGTTCACAAAAAGAGTAAAAAACAGCTCCAAAACAGTCTTACTTATGTTATAAGTTGTCAGCTAGCAAACTAGCCAATAATAGCTGGGTTTTGCTCAAAGTTTTATTAAAAAAAAAAAAAAGTAGAGATAGCAACTTTACAGCGACTGAGGACTTCAGTTACTCAGCCCAGCTGCTGCTGATTGGTAATTAGCTTTAATGCATTAGCTAACGTAAGCTAACCCCCTTGAGCTACAGTGTCTTGTTTTTATGAAGGCAACATCGACTGTTTCCTATTGTTTATGCTAAGCTACACCCACTTTGAAACCGATCTCTGCAGCAAAAGCATTGTGACAACATTAATATCGGTCTTGTCTAATATGTCGTGAGAAAGCTTGTTTTTGTAGCATTGTTTATTAGGGTGATTATTCTTTACCGGAATTGTAGAAAAGTGTTTTTTTGTTTAAAGAAAATTGTCCATTAACAAGATGATCAAACACCTAGCAATCAGCTACGCGCTAACAGAGCAGCATATCACGACTCACTGTGCGTCATATTGTGTAAATTATTCAAAAGCAGCTCTGCTCACAGAAACGTCATTAATGCGCGAGGACAGGTCCTGGACTTGCTCCTTGGCTGAGCGCAGCTCCACTCCCTCGCGCTGGAGTTTGTCCTTCATCTTGTTCAAAGTCTTCATCATGTCCTCCTTCTCCTGGGTCTTGGTCTCGCACTCTCGTTCCTTCCGCTCTAGTTTACCCAGCAGCTCGACGTGATCTAAAAGGGGACACAATGAGTGTGTTCAAACGAGCTTGATTCTGATAATGAAATGCAAAACGGGAAGAGCTACATACAGAGAAGCAGATAGTGATTTGTAGGTTGAGATA
>NW_022280182.1:144629-156721 GCF_004355925.1 Anarrhichthys ocellatus
GGTTGAGATATATATATATATATATATATATATATATATATATATATATATATATATATATAGAGAGATAATAATAAATTAAAGCTGTGAGCAGCGATGAACGGGCCCTCGCATCCTCCCGCACGTCGGGGGTGCCGTTGGACAATGTGGCCACGAGTCCGACGTTTTTTCCCTGTGTGGACCATGTGACGCAGGAAATGATACTTTGCAAATAGTGCAGCGCTTCCTGTATCTGCTGTGCAGCGCTACAGATCAGGCGCAAACATGTATTATGTTGCTCTACATCAACTGTAAACCACATCGTGTAAAAGTCATGTAAATTGGATGCTGTTTGTCAGAAAACGCAGATTACCTTTCGCCAGCAGGTGGCGCTGTGAATATTAGTGAAAATTAGCTTGTAGGCATCCTCAGGCCAGGAGTGTTATCAAGCATGGGACGTTTGGGACCATTTGGAACACGTCCATTTGAGTTACATCAGCTTTTTTGATGGGGAATCACGTAACGCTACGGCTAAGCCATTCCGTCAAACGTAAAGCTTTTGATAACTTTGAATGACAATGGTCTTGAGATTGTTCTGACCAAATTTGAAGAGGATCAGACAAATTCCCTCGGAGGAGTTCGTTAAAGTATAGCGACTACAAAAGGGCCAAAATCTATCAAAAAATCTAAATTGCCGACTTCCTGTATAGTTTAGAGCATAGTCCCAATAGCCTTTTTTTTAAGTCTCTACGTTATACATATGCCTACTAAATTTCATACATATAGATAAAACGTAGTGATGGGGCTGCTCTTTTGAAAATTTGTAGGAGGCGCTATGGAGGCAATTTAAAATGGCCAATCCAACATCCAATATAAAATATGTCTTACCATGACACATTACCTATGACACATGTACAAAGTTCCATGAGTTTGAGTGTTCCAACCATCAGCTTCTTTTTCAAGGCGAATGATGCGTTGCCACGGCAACAGCATTCAACAAAAACACAATATTCATGATGAAGCATCTTTAGTGTCATAATGCTTTCCTTACTAAATTTGAGACTGATCTGGTCAACTGGCTAGGAGGAGTAAATAAAAGTATAAAATGTGACATTTATTTTTGCCAGTAGGTGGCGCTATGAGCTATTGAACATTTTGCCATTGATATATGATCCAACTTGAAGTAGCATCATGCATATGTACATTGTTTGCAGATTGAATAATGTACCTTGGAGTTATAACAACTTTATTGTTCATGCCGAATGAGGCAAAATGGCCGCCATGCCAGGTCAAGGTTCTTCCATGAAAACTCACGAATTTGACAACTTTTCATTACAAAGAGCATCCTGGCCAAATTAGAGGTTGATCCCATTAATTCTGTAGGAGCAGTTTGTTAAAGTACAAAGGCTGAAAACTGCAAAAAGTGACAAAAAAGCACAACATGGTGGGTTTACTGTAGCGTCCTCTAGTGCAGTGGTTCTCAACTGGTCTGGCTGCGGGACCCACCATCACCCCTTAATGACAAGCCGCGACCCAAATAGAGGACAATTTTCAACTTCTCAAAATGATTTGAGAAGATGGTGCCGTTTGAACCTAAGCTGAAAATGTCCTCTGCAGTCGTAGTGTAGGGAGCTCTCTTGTGCAGAGAAATTGTTCCTGTAAGTCCCCGTCCCACACACGTTTCACGTAAACGAGTAAAACTGCTTTGTTTGTGATGTCTGTAGATTCCTCCATTTGTAATGAAAAATGACCATTTGCCTAAATTCGAGCTGTGGTCTGTTGTTTGATGTCATCCGACATGTCTTCAATTCGTCTACTTATAGTGTGATTTGACAGAGGTATAGTTTTCAGTTTATCCGCTGCTGATTGATCCAACACGTCCATGTCCATGGCTCAAGGTAAGTAAAACACGTGATGTCCTCAGGTCTTGAAGTCATCTTCGAAAGTACACAACAGGTTTATCTTTGAGAGAAGGGTGTTTTGTTTCCAAATGCCGCTTCAGTTTTGACAGCTTCATGCTTTCTTGTGCCAGAATCTCGCTGCACAAAACTCACTGAGGTTTTTTCCTCTTTTGTCCTTAATGTAAGAAAATCCATGTCACATGTAGTCGGTGTCGTACTTGTGTTTCGCTCAATTAGCATATGAAAACTTTGTGGGTGTTCTTCTATGCTATGAAATAGCGGGTGTCTATTAGCATTACAAGGCATTAATGGCAAATACTGTTAAGGAGTGTGAATAGACGGCACTCCGCTCCGTAAAAAATACCCTTCAAAATAAAAGCACAGCATTTTTTCTTCTTTTTTTTTCAGGCAAAGGCCCGCGAGCCACTGAAAACAGGTGAGAATCACTGCCCTAGTGGTTGAATGAAATGAAAATGTCAGGGTATGTTACAGAATGCGATATGCAAATATGCTGCAAATTTGGCTATTTTAGGACAAACGGTTGAGAAGTTATGTGTATTGATATATAAGCCACGCCTATAAGAAGTTTATTGGTCCCTATCTTGTAAAATCAAAGAGATATCAAAAAGCTTTTGATAGCTTTTGAAGATGTATATCCAATAATGATCCAGAGCAAATTTGGTAGCAATCGGAGGCATCGTGTTGGAGGAGTTTGCAAAAAATGTGTTTTTCACAAAATTCAAAATAGAGGAAAATCTAAGTAGGCGAAGTTTAGGGGTCTGAGAGGCAATTTTGAAGAGCTAGCGGAGCTGGACATGTGTGTTGAATTTCAAGTAATTCAGACATACTGGCCGAGGGGCGTCGCCGGTCTAACTTCTAGGGGGCGCTAGAGAGCCATTTCTTTACACACAAATATGCAACCTATATCAAATGGCTATTTTTACCAGGCCTGATTTGGTGAGTTTTTGAGTATGGCAAGTCCCCCAAATATGCGCTCGATGTACAATGTGTATTCGAATTTCAATAGGTCCTTCGCGGCCCGACGTTGTTGGTTGCTCGGGCCCTAAAAATGCACGAGGCATTTTAATGATGCATTTTCTCTTTGGACCTGCAGAGTGCAGTGTGTCGAACAGGTCTTACCTTTCCTGAACTTCTCTGCCTGGTCGCGCCACTGCTTCACCTCGTTCTCATTGACCAACCTGTGAACCGAGCGGACAAAAGTAAGCGCAGGCAACAAAGAACAGACAAAAAAGAAAAACGCTGGCATGTGGGGGTCGACTGCAGCCCAACAGAGTCAAGGTGGAACTTCTTGATGAAATTCAACCGTCAATCTTTCCTTTTTTGTGAGAGGCATCTTGACTGGGTTGATGCAGTTTTACCCCTTTCTTAAGCTGCATGACAACATTAGTGCTAAAGCAAATCCCGCAGGGCTGAAATCAGTTAAATTCAGTTATACGTTTGGGCAGCGGATTCAGCGTGAAGGGGTGAAATAGGGGTTACGCTGATGTTCTGATATAAATGTGGGATCCACTGATATAAGAGATGAGGTAATTGGGAGGAGGGGGGGGGGGGCTGCACAGAGTTAGATTAAAAGCAGGAGAATGAAAGGAGATTTGCAAAGATGATCAAATGGCGCGTTTTGAGAAATTAATTTAGCAGAGAAAGGATTTGAAAAGTGAAAAACCTTGAGGATCGGTGGAAGCCGTGGCTAGAGTTGAAGGGAATAGACACGTTTCAGAGTATCAAACAGTGAAAAAGAAAGAGCATGAGAGAGTGCTGAGGTACGACCGCCAACAAGGATAAAGCAACTTCTCCGTGGTAACGATTCGCACTTAACTGCTGTGAGGAATTTAAGTTTTGAAGCTCCTAATTATGGATATTATGTGATACAGTGTATTCACTTGTAAAGGTTTTGAATCAAGGAGTGTTGTCATTTCATGCATTGAGTGAAAGAGGGGGGTTTGAGGAATGTGCTGGAGGGGAGGTTGTGTGAAAGTGGCTGTGTGAGGTGTGAAGATCAAAACAATGGATCAACGGCCCAGGAGGGGCTTGTTGGACTTCAGCCAATCAATGAGCTGATCGATGAGCTGAGAAATGTAACTTTGGGGGGACAAAAGGGTTTGAAGCTCTGGGGGATTTCAGATCTTCTGCGGGTGACCGAGGAGGCAGACCAGCCTCCTGGGTGGCTCGGATTGGATCTCACATTTCATGGAATTTATATGTTTGTTTTGTTATTCGGTTTGTAACGGTTTGTATCTGTTTTTATGCTTCTTGGATAATAAATCCATTTGATTTGACTTGACTTAAACCTGCCGTTGTGTTTTGGAGGCGATTGAGAGCACATGGCTGCAGGAAGGGGGGGCGATTTCTCCTTGTTCAAAAGTTATGGACCTAACACTGCTTGTAATCAATACACACGAAGCAAATGAATCATTAATCAGGTTTCTGTCCTCTTAACGCTGGTGTTAGTGAACAAGACTGCCTGCACTTGATCACAAAGTCAGCACTGCTTTAATTACAGCTCGAACAACGCTCCGTGGATCCAACGCGATAAAATGAAAAAGACACAACAATCACTATATTGTTCACGGGTCAAATAAATAACCTTTACGCAGCCGCAGGGGAATGTGATCTGCACAAGAGTGTTAATTTTAAAAAGTAGTCATGGTGACCGCAGATGATGGATGGCTTCGTCTCCCAGTTGTTTTAACAGTTGTTTTAATCTTATTGCACGTGTGAAAACTGGTTTACTGTAAATGCGTCCTCACAACAAAGCGCTGATGTAGATCTCCGCTGCTTCTCTGCCTTTCCAGCCTCAAACATTCTGACATAAAGCCCACATGTTGATATCAGACTCCATCTCTGATCATAGTTAGGAAAGATGCATTGACCACAAGGATTTTCCAGAAATGAGAGCAGTGCTTTTACAGCTTCAGAGAATAAGCTGTAAACGCACGCAAAAAGGCCCGGAGCACTCGGGTGTATAGTGCGCTTACAGTAACTCCCTCTTATGTTATAAATCACAGCACAATGTTTGGCCTGGATCGCCACATACAGTACTATCCTACAGCCCTATTCTACCTGGGGACCTCTAGTAATTTGGAAGAATTGCGGAGGTCGTCCGTAATTTAAATTAATTAAAAAGAAAAAAATGCCAATTCGCAAATGACATTTTTTGTTTACCCCATGTGTTTTCTGCCTCTTTACTGCTCGAGAAGTATGAAGGCTACTAGTAATATGGCTTTAGACTTAGAGTGTTTGCATTATTCCTGACATCGTTACACACTCTTGTGAGTAGAAATGACACCGTCAGCAGGCAGGGGTTGTCAGTCTGCTCTTGTCCGACGCGTCATCTTCGGTCGAGGGCGGTAAGATCTCCACTTACATGCGAATGATGTTCTTCACGCTGAAGTTGTCCAGAGGGGCGGCGTCCGGGTCCTCTCCCTTGTCGTCCTGGAGGACTAACTGCTGGAGGATCCGGTCTAAGAGCTGCCAGTGCTGCAGGCTGCCACCGCCTCGTTTATCTGTGTAATATTTGGAATATTATAGTTTTTCCAGTACCTCAAATTTACTTGTCCTGGAATTTGAGCATTATGAAAGAAGGCCCAGAACAACTCCTTGTATGTACTCACAGGGCATCTGCAGGCAGTGCTGGAGGATGGAGATGAGGTTGGGGTAGGCGTCTGTGTGGCTCAGCTTCTTCTTGATCAGCTCGAACATGGCCCCAGCACTCTTAGTATCTACGTGGGTCTATCAAAAACAAAAACAAAAGAATTTTGAATTACTATCAAGTTTGACCATTGCTTGCCTTTTGATGATTTGAGCCACACAAAGTAGTAAGATGAGGAAACAGACTGGTGTCTATGAGGGATTTTAAGTTACTCACCGTATCAAACCTTTTGGCCAACTCGGAGTCATCCTCATTCCGCACCATCTCAAAGAAGTCCAAATGCCTGGAGAAGGAGAAATAACAGTCTGAGTATTTACTGCACCCTCACCCCGGGCGACAAGGAAGGACAGTCAAATTTCAACAAAACACAAGGGTGAAGTATGTTCTTGTCAAAGAGGATGATCAATTATTAGCCGATTGCTCATTAGGGTCTCACTCTCACCGATCCAGAGTGGCGTTCTCGTGCTCCCGGAGCTTGTCGATGACCGGCTGGATGCCCAACATCAGGAACTCGTACCTCAGGTGGAGGCGGAACTCAAGGTTGTCCTAGAAATATAGAAGAACAGAACAGGTGCTGTAAATTAGCATTTCGCTACAAACACTTAACACAGTGCATCTGGGCTTTGTGCATAAATGTATGTTACAATTCTAATGCTATTGTGATGTCCATATCAAATAATCAATAAGAGAGGACTTCACAAATGGTGATAATGGCACATCATCTTTAATTATCTAGCACGAACCTGGGAATCTGAACTCATCATTCCCAAGAACATTATTAGCACTTGAGAAATTACCGGAGGAAGTTTGTGATGAAAAAGGAACCATTAGACAGAGCTAGGCCATCTATTTGCCCTCTTTTACCAGTCTTTAGGCTAAGCTAACGAGCTGCTCACTGTTGCTTCCCATTTACTGTAGAAACATGAGAGTGGTATCAGTTTTCTCATCCAACTCTCCAGCCACAGAGGGAATGAGTGAAATTCTAAAAATCCTTTAAAGTTCCATATAGTAGAAAGTTAGACTTCCATATCTTTTTTGATCATAAAGCAGGTCTAGGTATAAATACTGTGAAAGTATGCAGACATGTTCTAGTAGTAACCCAAAATAGAAGTATGAACATGAAAGGGAGGATTACATGTCCCCTTTAAGTTCACATATAACCTTTAACTGCAAGCTAACAGAAGCTTTTCAAACTGCGTCTAACAACAGACTTGGGATAAGTGTTAACATTCTTCAGCAAATATGCTTTGTTAGCTATAACATACCAGTGACATAAATAACACATTTCCTATGACTTTTTGCTCCTTTGCTCTCTTTGATGACGTCTTTTCCCAAATACTGAAACTATATTACAGCTAGGTTTTCCTGATGTTTTGTAGGGTGTAATCTAAAAAGGCATGTGGGTGCGCTGACCTCTCCGGCTCCGGCGTTGAGCACAGCGTTGATGAAGGACATGATGGCAGTCTTTAGGTTGACCTCGTCTCTGTAGCGGCCTGTGCTCTTGTCCAGCTCATTCAGCAGCATCTGATGGGACGGTTAGTCAGCAATTGTGCTTTTGATCGAAAATATACGTCAACGCTGAAATCACAGGATACTGTAGCAACTGGTACAGAGATGAAAGAAACGCGTCGCTGAGATCTTGATTTATCATTCTGACACAACGTTGAGGGGAACCAAGTTGCACTTCTCACCCTGTGTTCCAGTGGCGGGCCGTGCATTTTATACCTGGGCCTTCACTGCTGTCCTGCAGCTGAAATACCTGCAGCTGAAATACCACCTTATAACCATCACCAAAAAGTTGAGAAAATGAGTGTCAACAGGAAACGCAGCAAAATCTGGACACATTTCAATTACATTGTCCAAACTAAGGCAGAATGTAGAGTCTGCAAGACTAAAATCTCATATCGAGCTGGCTCCACAAACAACCTGCACAGGCACATGAGAACTGTTCATCCATCAGTGCAATTGGAAGAAAAAAGACAAGCAAGTGAACCTGATATTGATGAAGGTGCCAGTATGTCTACTGCAACTGTTGCTGCAACTGCAGTGTCTACCCTCAAAGCTGAGGCACTTGGTCTTTCTCAATGTAAATCTTCACTGAAGGACAAAACTCTGGATGCTGATTTTTTTCTTTTTGTTTTACACATTTTAATTTATATTTTGTTGTGCGATTCTGTAAGCTTCTGTATGTTGTTTCACTTTAAATTTGTTAAGTATTAAAAAGCTAAAAGTTTAAAATAGTTAAAAGTTAGTTCAGTTCATTTGTAAATAGTTAAATGTTTGTTTTTGCACTTTCTAATTTATTTTTTTTATCACTCTGTAGAGGGTATAAATAAAAGTGTATTTATATAATAAACATTTGATATAGTGCATGTTTTTTTTACATTAGTAATTCATATTGCACATAATTTTACATTATTGTTGGTAATAAATTAATTTAAGCACCAAAAAATCTGAAGAGCCATTTGGAAGCCAAAAGAGCCGGCTCTTTTTAGTGAGCCGAGCCAAAAGAGCCGGTTCTCTAAAAAGAGCCGGAATTCCCATCACTAGTAACTGTGTACGTCTTCATATTAAACCGTTCGGTACAAGTCGTTTGAATAATGCTAGAGCATTTAGAAAATGCAAAAGCCTAAATTCAGGAAAATATAATGTTATCAGCTGGTCTGGCCGTGGGATCCACTGTCATTCCTTAATGACAAGCGGCAACCCAAAGAGATTATTATAGGATTTTACTTTCACAAACTGAATGTTGAACTACTGCTCTGCAATGTCTTTCCTCGTCTCAGCACCCTCTCTCATGGTGCATCTCACTCAGTCAGAATGCATTTTGATTGGCTGAGCTGCATCACATGATGTGATTCACTACCCATCAGCCTCTGCTGGCTGTTAAATTTCGTTTCACGATAGTCACGTGCTCGCCCACTGACCAATCACAGCACACTCTGCACCTCGCGGGAAAGCTACACACGGACACTGAGCGGCATGTAATGCTGACGTCATTATAGGCCGGCGCGCAGGCTCTGATAGTCAAAGAATACGCCCAACATGTCAAACTAAAGATGTGATTGGTTGAACACTATGACAATCAACAATATCGTCCCCATTCACTTTAATCTGCACTGGCTGCAGGTGAGAGTGTGCAGGCCTCTGGCTCTGTTCTTACCTAGAGACACAGAGGTGAAATCTGATTGGATAAAAGCTCTACTTAAAACAAGCTGCACTGGAAGCAGAGCAACTGAGGAAGACAGGAGCTGTGCAATGAGAAAATAAGATAATGGGAAAAATATTTTTATAAATTATAATACATGTAGTGTATTTAAGAAAAAATATTAAATTATAAAATAGATATAGCTTTGTGATTCTGTTTAGGCCAGCAGAGAAGGCCTTGCAGGCCCTGACGGCCCGCCACTGCTGTGTTCCCACTGACCCCCCCGACATACGTCTGGAGCTTAATCACAACTCAACATTTTTAAAAAAGCCTCATAAGTTAGGAATCACTCAACTCCTGTGGTGTTAGCTCACCCCGAGGAGGCATGATTTAGGGCAAGGCTCTGGGAAGGGGGGCTTGCGAGACGTGGCTTATTGACTCAGTCCTGCTAGCCGCTAAAGCGCT
Organism: Anarrhichthys ocellatus; assembly: GCF_004355925.1. NCBI lineage: Eukaryota > Metazoa > Chordata > Actinopteri > Perciformes > Anarhichadidae > Anarrhichthys > Anarrhichthys ocellatus. The sequence continues at coordinate 153,793 of NW_022280182.1, forward strand.
ACACTTGCCCTGACCTCCATAACTCTGGGCATATTAAAGGCAGGTGAGGACATCCAAAGTGTTGACTTAACCTTAGGCCAACCATTTGAGGGTGTTAAAGCACGAGTCTCCAACTTTATTTAAATGACCACAGCTTGATTTATTTTGGCATTACTTTAAAATACTGTGTCTGCCTTTTCCCATAGTCTCCGTCTGCCCGTGCGTCCAGCAAAGGCTCCTTAAAGTAAGTATGCTTGTACTCAAGGTATGCACCACTTCAGCTTCCCCTCACCTGAAAGCGGGTCCTCTCTGCAGCGTACTTCTGGTAGTGCGCCATGGCCTGCAGCACCTTCTTGTGGCCGTCGGGCACCAGGCACACCGCCCCGAGGATCTCCAGCACCGCCACTTTGGTCTTGATGTTCTCCGTCCGCAGGCTCTGCGATATGGTGTTGATGCTCTGCGGGTGGGCAAGGACGTGCGCGCGGCCCTGCGAGTTGTTCATCAGAGCCTTGATGCAGCCGATGACGGAGGTGTGGACTCGGCTCTCGGACGTCTCGTAGTCCATGCTGCGCAGGAAGTTGAGGAGGCAGGTGAGGCCGTCAAGCTCGATGAAGCGTGTGACGAACCTGGAGGTGGCGGAAGGGGGATAGGGGAGCACAGATTCAGAGTAGAGTAGAACAAAATAGATGCAGTGGTCATATAGTTAAAACGGTGCAGCTCTTCAACAACATTTCCACTCTCGCTATTGACTAAAGGCATAAAATGGCCAAAATATTCTTAACAAAAAACATGTGCTTCTTACATTAACTACAGTAATCAACTCAAATTAAATTATCATTTAGCTTGGGGCTACAAAAAATATATATGTATAAAATGATCGGATATGGTTTGTTCATTTCAAGGATTAGCAACTTTGTCCATAAATCAACAGAATTATAAAAAAAATTAATAAAGCTGCTAGAATGGCCCAGACGATCAGCTGACTTGAATCCAATAGAAAAATCTATGGAAAGAACTAAAGATCAGAGTTCATAGAAGAGGCGGAACCTTCAAGATTTGAAGACTGTGTCGAAGAATGGGCCAAAATCACACCTGAGCAATGCATGCGCCTAGTTTCTCCATACAGGAGGCATCTTGAAGCCGTCATTACGAATAAAGGCTTTTGTACGAAGTATTAAATCAATTTCAGTAAGCCTGTTCAATACTTTTTCCCTGTGTCATTCCATTTTTACCGACATCTGGTGAAAATTTCATGTCAATAGCACCTTTAGAAATATATTTACTGAGAAAAATGGTGACGTGTTCAATACTTATTTTACCCGCTGTATGTATATAATGATAAAGAACTGATAAAAGCAATCTTCACATTTGAGGGGCGGGAGGGGAACCATTCGAAGTTTGGCTTTGGGGGGGGACACATTATCCTAAACTCACTTTCTAAGCTTGTGCACATACATTTGGGTATCAGACTCTCAGACATCATCAAAGACACGACAAAGTTCCTCCTGAGCCACCGTTTCACATGATGCTCATCCAGTCTCTTACTGAAAAAATAAATCCTCATTAGCTGAACTAATTAGACAGCAGCAAGTCATTAAACTCTCTGGGTAAGAAGAATAACCTATAGGTTGACATGTAAACATCGAGGGATGTCACATCTGGCGAGCACACTGCGGGCCGTGTTGTAAACGCCGTCCCACTCGCTCAGATTCCTGATGGGCCTCGTTAAATTTACTTCAAACAAATGGGGGCTTGTGTTGGGAGCGAGAGAGGCGGAGGGAGAGGAGATGAGGAGAGAAGAGGGACGGAGTCAGAAAGTGAAAGGACAGTGAGGAAAAGAGGGAGGGGGCTGAGAGTAGAGATTTATTGCTATTCATTGTATCAGATACATTGTTTTGATGTCAGAAGCTCCGTCGCCTCCTCCACTGCTGTCTTGGCAAGAGCAGACATGAAAAAAAATAAAACACGGTGCTAAAAGAAATGTAAATCATCAAATTTTGAAATCCAAGTTCCCAGCACAGATAAGCACTCACTCACACACATGTTGACAAGGCATGGTACGTGCATGCATACAGACAGACGACGTTCCTGACAATAAACTGAAATCTTCATTTCACACAAAAACAAAGGGAATTTAACAGTGACAAATGCACCGTACTTCTAGAGAGCTTACATCCCGCTTTTGTCTCTCCTACTGCTATCCATCTTTCATTTTCTCTCCATAGAGCACTTGAATCAGTGGTTTCCATCCCCTCTGACTTTGGAGCCGCTGACATTCACGCTGAGCCGAGAGCGGTGCGCAGGACATTTTTCTCCCTTTTTTTGTGTGGAACAACCGCTGCATACTTGACTAGAGCTTACAATATGAGCTCAGGAGGAGCTGAACTAAGCCGAGGCGGAACCAACCACACACACATATATTAAGTTCTGCAGACGGACAAAAGAAAAAAGCGAGGGTTATAACTTGGAATGGGACGAGACTGAACAAAAGTGACTGTGTATTGAGTCAAGGCCAAGGATGGTCAAAGGTAACATAAGGTTAATTGAAATAAAACCTGACATAGCTAGTTCTTTTATTTTATACAATATTAACTGATTGCCAATGTTGTTAGCTACTTAAAAAACATTTAGGGGTCATGTTAGTTCCATTGATCTAATAAGTGTAGCCCCTAAACCAGAGGCAGATAATAATCTAAATGAGCAGTACAGTGCTGAAAACTGATCCAGATGCTCAAAAATTCAATTTCATTCTAACCAACTGGGCTTTCTGAGGTTTTAGCTGCACGGGCAAAACATTCAGTCTTTGTAAACTGTGGACGAGCCCTGCGTGTCAGACATTCGGTTCGAGAGTTCATTCTTTCCTCAAAGCCTTGCAAACTTATCAAAATCTTACACCTCTATATACACACACACACACACACACACACACACACACACACACACACACACA
>NW_022280182.1:156731-175520 GCF_004355925.1 Anarrhichthys ocellatus
ACACACACACACACACACACACACACACACACACACACACACACACACAGACACGTCATGTACGTTCGCACAGACTTAACATCTCTCTCAAACACCCACTCACCTCGCCCCCGGGCACGGGGACACACACATGCACATATGTCTTGTTCTACTATTAAAAAGGGGCCAGAGTGGTGTGCGTCAGGTTCTTCAGAGGTGCCGCTTCAAACCATTTGACCGAGGTTTCTGTGGCGCTCGGAAGACGATATCACCGCGGCTCTCACTTAACTAAATTTTGACTTGATGTGAGGCCCAGCGTACGACGGTGGTAAAACAAAGGGCTGGACAGAGAGGCAACACACACAACACTGACGCGCATTCACGGATCCCAATAAAACCAGCAGCCACGGTGCACATCTGTGATGTGTATAGTATGTCATGGCAGAAAGGGAAGGGCTCCTATGGAGTTGTTTATTGTTAAATCTACAGGGAGGAGTCTATGTGTATGTGTGTAACTCACACTGAGGAGGGCTGTGTTTCAGCAATGGCTCCTTGATTAATGAGACACAAACGAAGATGGACAATAATCAGACACTTAGTCAAGAGTGGAAGTAACAAATTAAATTTACTCTTATTACAATAACAAAAAAATGTGTGTCGTGGTAAGTTTAATTTTACCTTACTATTTGTTATTTAAAGGATTGTACTGTGTCTACTCTAAAGGAGCAATGTGTAGGATTTGGCGACATCTAGCAGTGAGGTTGCAGATTGCAACCAACTGAAACTTCTCACATGTGCCAAGAACTACGGTTGGCCGACGCGAAAACGTGAAAGGCCCTCTCTCGAAGCCAGTCCCTTATACAGGGATGGGTCAAATGCAGAGACAAATTTCCCCCTTACCGGGATGAATATAGTATAATAAAAAAAGAAAAAGCGTCCAAAGGGCTATTGACGCAGGAGCGGGAGGGAAACGGCTCAAGTCAATATTCTTGCTGGAAGAGATTTGCAGAAACAACGTCCTGACAGCCGTCTTGGGAAGCATTGCACGATGCTCTACTGACACGAGCCAAGGACTGCCGTGCATTCTGGGGCAGCGCGGCCTCAGTGACCTCCAGGAGAGCTTAAGATCCGGCTCTATGTGAGTAAACGCACAACCCCGGTGCGATGGTTCAAGCTCCATTTGACAGCTGGTAAACAAAGCAACAACTGCTGGCAGAGGAAACGAGATAAGCTGTCAGCCAATTTCGAAATGTCGCCGTTTTATGGCGGTTTATAATTAATCACATTTACATTTGGGTTATTAAATTGGTTTAAGAGACATTACTATCAAAATCATTTCTGATAAATGGCAGACGGAGTACAGCAGTATGCTTTCCTGCTGTCTCACTGTGTTTAATACAGTCCAGCTGGTCTATAAGAAGTGGATCCGATCGAACCTTTTAATAGACCAAAGTCACTATATCAACAACACAAACAAACTGTGTTCTGTGAGGTCAAATTACAGTTTTTTTTCAAGTCTTGTGGCTTTGAAGAGAGCACAGATCGGTATAACTGCTTCAGTTCCCTGTTGGAAATGGCTGTCTCATAGCAAGATAAAAATATTCTAAATATAGCCTACACTTAAACTGCTATTGATTTATTTATGTGTCTAAAATTATTTTTGCTGCTGCCCCCATCCACAGCAGTACATGGCTTTGCTCTCATGTCGGTACGCCTGTCTGTTTCTACTAACTGGGAGCTTGCCAACCTCCATCAACTGTAGGTAAATACACTGACTCTGGATAAGTAACTCATGCAACCCCATACAAAGAATCCCTTTAAAAGACAACAAGACTAATGTGCTTGCATTCAGTTGTCCGGTCTTACTTCACCTGAGAAAGCAGAAATACAGGATGTCTCAAAACCGTCAAGTGTACATCATCGGCAGAGGATAATAATACAGCAGGTATTTAACAGACTCATCATTCAAATCATTTATATCATATCTGGCTCTAGCAGCTAAATGCTCCGTTGTGTGAAGTGGCTTTTTAGAGTGTTTCCACTGAAAACAGCTGCCTGCTGTGACCCAAAGCGACGCTATGAGAGCGGTGAGAGTGAACTAAAACAGTTGTGGGCTGGGCGGATAAACAGTGAGCTAAAGCTTACTATAAAAACCTGTGAGGCCTAGGGGAGCAGCAGCTGTTCTTTGTAGGTTCAACACTATGACGCATCCCTTTTAACGTTTTTTTTTTTTTTACATCGTCATTTAATACATCACAATTATATTGATTACGGTCACTTTAAAGGAATGGCATCATGTTTTTCTGCCTATTTCTTGAGAAACATTTTTTCCTTGATTCAAATATCTCAACATCCAGTATCAACAACATCAAGTGCTGATCCAGTACCAGTATTGTGCAGTGCTCTTTTAAATATAATTATGTCGAAAAAGTAAGGCTCATTCTTTTGAGAACATGAGGCCAGGGATTTCTGTGGCACTAAAAAACGAGTCAGAAAAACTAAAAAAATCTTTATTAGAGTCGTCATATATATACACATACATGAAATGTAACTTCTGCATTTAACCCATCCCTAGCTTATTGGGAGCAGTGGGCTGCTGAGAAGCGCCCGGGGAGCAGTTAGGGGTTCAGTGTCTTGCTCAGGGACACTTCGGCACAGCCAAGGATCAAACCGCCGCGGTTGCCAGACGACCCTCTCTACCCATTGAGCCACGGCTGCCCCCAGCTAACGGGTAACAAAATCTTTGAACGTTGTTTACGACTGTCATGCCGTAGTTGATACCTGATCTGAATAATTAAGCCAGTACCAACGAAGAATCGGATAGCTGGTGGGTCTGATCAATGCAGGCCTACTTTTAACTTTTCAAGCCTCCAAAGATTCTTAAAATGAAATATTAGAAGGAGGAAAAAAAAGTAATGGTTGAACTCCACAACCATAACATGCGGATGAGGGTCATCCTCTATATTTCAAGGGGTCACAAACCAAAAAAGGTTTTCAGTTTCAAATAGTTAACCTGAAGCAGAGGCTTTCAATTTAGGGGCCTCCAGCTGAGGTTGACATGATAAAGAAAATATACAGCTTTGAATATATTTTCTGCTGGTAATATCACATTTCATATACTGGACATGAACGCAGAGCAGAGCACGTGATGCAAACCTCGTGACCTTGTCATTTCAAAGGCCTATAATCAGCCTGTGAGTGAGAGTGACTGCAATGGGTGGCCTGCTGACGAATGTGCTGCCTCTGTACTGCCTCTGTGCTCTCTGCCAAGCACCACTGCATACCCACCATGTGTTTGTGTCCTGTGGCCCTACGGAGCGGGCTAAGGGCACCAGACCCAGCTGCCTCTCTGAGGGGGAAGGTGGAAAAGAGGAAGGGAGGGAGGCCATATTAGGCAGCCATCCAAACTCAGGCTGACTACAGCCGACTACAGACGGACACCTCCGTGTCTCACAAAATGCTGCCATGAAGGCATACGGCATGGGTGGCCAAACTTTTCTTTTTGACTGTGGGTCATATACATAAAAGATATAAAGAGCCAAACAAGTGTGAATGTGAAGCTTTCAACCAGCTACACTGCGAGAAAATCTGTTTTCTAGACCAGAAAAACCCCATAGAAAATGAATTCTCTATCAAAATAACTTACATTTGACATTAGAGTTGTTTATTGGTGTGCCCACATATTACAGTAAGTATTTATGTATCTAATGCTCTTAAATTAAATTTGAATGAATATGATTAAACTGTAATACAGTCCACGGCCTAAGTATCAATCTAAAATATTATGATGTTATGTGTAAATCTACACATAAGTAAAACAGGCAGTTTTGCCAAATGTTGCTTTCTGTTAGTGGCCAAAGGCCCACCTAAAATTTTAGGGTGCAAATGTATACGAACAATGTTAATAGGTGTAGTTTAAGATTTAACAATCAGAACAGGCAGAGATAACAGAGACGTCAAGACAGAGATATTTTCACTAAATATAATCGACATCTAGTGTTTAAACTAGGATGTGGCAATGCAGTGCAGTTTATTAAAAAATATACTCAATTTTTAAACATGGGCTGCAGTTGGCACACCTGCTATAGTTTGGCCACCCCAGGCTTACGGCATACACACAGGGACACAGAATGACATGCATTAGGTGAAGCTGAAGCCCATTTGTCACAGAGGCGAGACTAAGCAGGACATTAAAACGCCGCCCAGGCTTTCCCCCTGAGCACCCATAGTCTGTGGGACACACCTGCTCTCTACATCACTGCTACAGTACTCAAAAACATCTGCGTCCTAATGAGCAATAACTCACTCTGTGAACAGCGGTGGGTGCAGGTGCATTACGATGGAGTCGTTAAGTACACTTGAATATAATACAAGGAGATGATGAGTAAGAGAGAAACACGGAGCAGCAAAACATTGCAAAAATAGTACTGTGACCTGGAGTACTGTGATATGTTGATTGTGTTTACTTGTGCTTTACTGCAGTAGCAGGTAATGACATAAAAGACATGACATGATTCCACTCATTGGAATTCATTCCTGATCACGAATGTATTTGATAGTCAGTGTTCATAGTTCAGTCATCTGGAACAGCTGGGAGAAGCATCGCAGCAGGTTAGGGTGATAAACCAGATTTGAATGAGTAATTCTTCTCCCTCATCTACATACAACTCATGACAGTTTCTGGATCAAATTAGATTTTTTAAATTAGTTCGAACTAAATCCTTAATTTATTCAGAACATTTGTTGTACTTTGTCATCTGGGGGCCTTTGATGCATGACATCCCCACTATCACATAAAGGCAAAAAGAAACAAAACCGCAAAAAGTTATATTGTTATGATGTATCGTGTGAATGTTTTTCACCAGTAAAAAGTGGTTGTACCATGTAAGTGACCTATCCATTTGCTGCCTTATGTCAGAATTACTTCTGCATTTTTTTCCGGCACTCATGTGGACATCAATTTGGGATGATCGCCAAACGAACCCCATGGGTCATTAGTTGACCGTGGCAACATGAAAAACAGGTTACAATATAATGCCATACGGGTTAACAGGAAGCTATGTCTCCTGCTAGAGTAATTCAAATATTGTGACTTTTGATAATGACATTAGGCCATTTGTAACCCTGATGAAGACGTACAGCACTACGACATCATTAAGAGGCTGTCAAAACTCACGCAAAACACGAGAAGTTCAATGGTCAACTATTTTTGTACAATTATCACGAGAAATGGATGGAAATTGAATATGTTTTAAAGTAAAAAAGCAGCAACATTTCAAAAGACCTTTACTTTGGCAGAACCACTTCCTGCCATGCTTCCTGCTGGACTCAAGCAGCTGCTCACCAGCCTTGTTCCTAATTATAGTGGTTTGGATACCCATACTTACAAACACAACCATGCATACATGTACTTGGCCTACAAACACGCACACACATACACACACACACACACACACACACACACATATATATAACCCAGACATGACCTAGACTAGGCTGCCCTGGGTTTTCTGTCACTCTGCACATTAGGTCTGTCACTTCGAAGCTCCCCTTGAGAAAACTCAACACCACCGCTTTGGTCCAGACCACTGCATCAAACAACTGGCACAGGCTGATGGACAGCTTTAAAGGAGCTGCTGACGGGGAGAGGGAGGCAGTTTGTATTAGTGGGCTGTCCAATGCCCTTGAATGCTTCTTTGGGGTGATGAGTGAGGCCTAACAGCGGCTGATGACCATTTCAGGGGAGGAAAATATAGCAGGGTAGATCTTAAAATATTTTTGGGTGTATTATTAAAAAGGACCTTTTTTTTTTTTAACTGTAATCCTGCCGTGACTAGAGACAGACTTCTTGGATAGTACATATTTTCTTTAGCATGCTACATTGTTAACTAGATTTCATATGTGCGGCATTACCTCAACACGTCCAACGGCAGGAATGCATGAACATGAGGGAGAACCGATCAATGCAGAGGAAAAGGTCACGCTATAGTTGGACAGGCGAGAGATTCACTTACCTCATCGGCTGAGTCCGAAGTGCTGTCTTTAGATCTTCCACCACCTTGTTTCTCATTTCCATTTCCTCCTCATCGAAGGCAAACAGGGTCTGCATCTGCAGAAATGGGGAGAAATTAATTGGAATTTAGTGGAAAGACATGATTGATATCTTGCTGAATTTTGGCTATAAAGCGGGTGCCATTGGGCAAGCTACCTGCTAGCAAGATTGCTGTACTTTTTCACTTGTATTCATTGTTTCTGTGCAACCCAGTCACCAGAAAAAAATGTTGACATTGTATGTTTCTGCAACCCACATGATACGTTGAATGATGATGTCTCTGAACAAAAAAATATGTTTGATATCAGCTCTGAATCATGCTTGCAGAAATACACAATGCCATACGATTAACATTGTGAAACTATCAGGGAGGTTTAGGCAAAATCTTCTTGGTTAAGGTAAATAAAATGTTTTGTGTTAAAATGATAAAATAACAACGTAGTTTAACAAGGTAGCAGCGTAACAAGGTAGCAGCTTAACAAGGTAGCAGATTAACAAGGTAGCAGATTAACAAGGTAGCAGCGTAACAAGGTAGCAGCGTAACAAGGTAGCAGCGTAACAGCGTAACAAGGTAGCAGTTTAACATGGTAGCAGATTAACAAATAGCAGATTAACAAGGTAGCAGCAACAACAACGTAACGCAACAACATCAGAGACATTGTCATTCAACGCATCATGTGGGTTGCAGAAACATACAATGTCAACATTTTTTTCTGGTGACTGGGTTGCACAGAAACAAGGTAGCGCAACAACAACGTAAGGTGAAAGGTTATTTGACCCATCCAACACCCCTCTCATCTGCCCTCAGTGGACTTTGTGGCTTGGAGTATTCGTTATCATACGACGGAACTTATTATAATGGTCACGCAATATAATACGTCATTTGCTCCGGGGTTTACAGAAACATTTTCCGTGGCGACTGGACTGTGTTCCTACTGGCAACATCAGAATGTTAATCCTAATTTGGCAGCCATAAAACAGCAACAGAATTTCTTCCTCTTTACAAAGAAACGTGTTTGTTTCAATTAGTCCTAGCATCAAAGGTAATCAAAGCCTAATTAATAGCCCCCTTTCCAATGTTGTTTTCCTTTTGAAGCACTGCATGAAGCTATACAACATGCCAAAATAAGTCATGCAGGCAATTAGCTCCAATCAAGCATATAACAAATCATAAAAAATAAAAAAAAACACTTAGAGCGGCGGGGGTGTTAATTCATTTCTGCATCACTTAAAGGCTCCCCTCAGCAAAGAGCTGCTTTGCTCCCATTAGTCAGGGCCACAGGACTTCAGTTTAGCCTCTCCAGGCTCTTTCCAAGGCAGCTTACTGCCAAGCGCTGAGGTTCAAACAGCGCGTGTTTCAGCAGTGGAGTAAGCTAGCCACAGTGACTGCCAGTTAACTCCCCTGGAACAAAATATTTGCTTGAATGTGACCCTGTCGTCCAACCCTTAAACCCTTTTTTAAAAAAGGCGTAAAGGTCAAAATTGGGTGCAAATATTTCACAGCAAGACAGGACATTTTGGACCAGCAGCCCCTACACAGCTAACTGAAGCGGGATCTCATGTTTGACTACCTAACAACAGCTCTGGTCTGTCCGCTGTGAGAGAGTGTTTAATCTAGAAACAGTGCAGTCAAAACATCCATCGTGTCGACTTAGTCTCAAGTCCAGATGGTTCACAAACCCCTGTGCCAAGAAGTGAAGGCTCTGGCTCCTGTTTTCTCTGAACGAATATGTTCATAGTCGATGGGAAGTTGGACGCAACAAGTGTTGGAGAGAGTGGATGATTTGGTCGTGCTGCGAGCCAGTTCACCGTGTGAATGAGTCTCGCCAAGCGGCTCTTTCCTGCATCTGCTATTTGTAAGCTCATTGGAACCTGTGGCCAACATGCACATACGGATACTATTAAAGCCATTTGGTAAACCAGCAGAAGGTATTTCCCCAAATCCTTATTATGGGAAGTGACCCCTAAGAGCCAGAACTATGCCTTCAAGCTAGTCGTCAGTGCCTTGTTAACTGAGTGAGTGATGAGTGCAGCTCATCAAAACCTTAATTAGGACCATGTGGTTCACTGGTGTGCCAAGTAAAAAAAAAGTAATTGTTCAATATGAATGAAGGCAAACAACATTATTTTAACTTAAATAGTCATGCAAATGCCTGAGGCATTAAACCCAATTAGGGTAACAACATGCAAGTTGAAACCCAGCTATTATCCTATTGTTCCTATGTGGCTAGAAACCAACAGCTGAAATTGAGTGGAATGATGTAATCGGAAAGCTGAGCGGTGTTTAAACAGTTACAGTCAGAGTTCAACTGAGTGCCAGTCGGTTTGTTAGCAATCATGTCTTTTAAAAGTCACAGCTGAGCAATGCAGCTTGTAAACGGCAAATAGCTCCCCAAAACAGAAGCTTTGCTACTTTGCTTTAGTTTTACTACTGATAAAAGCTGCTGGGTTATTTTAAACTTAGAAACTCACTATGAAGCTGCGAAAAGCAGAGTGGAGCTGCATAAGTATAAGTCAAGCTGCAACCTCAGGGTCTGAGTAGTGAAGCCAATGCTGAAGTGCCATAAAACTGCGTTCTCTCTACTGACCATCAGGGGGAGACACCTCTGGTTGTATAGAAGTCTATGAGAAAATGACTCTACTTCTCTCTTGATTTATTACCTCAGTAAACATTGTAAACATGAGTTTATGGTCTCAATCTCTAGTTTCAAGTCTTCTTCAATACAGCATGATGTTCATTTGGTAAATTATGGTCCATTTAGAGTCAAACAGACCATAAAGCAGAGTATGCTTTAGGGCGGGGCTACCTTGGAATTGACAGATCCTTACCACAAGTATCTGTGATATCGACTCTCAAATTTAACCCTTTCACAATGCGTTTTCAGTTCATGTAAGTTAATTGTAACATTTTGATCGCCCAAAAATGTCTATTCAGTGTTTGGTTGTACGTCATGTTGAATACGTCCACTTCTTCTATAGAGTCTATGGCTTAGGTGGAATTTTAAATGTAGTGTATTAAATGTGCACTTTTTAAAACAGGCTTCACTAAATGAACTGCCGAATTGAAAAATATGAAATTAGTCGACAGCAACAACACTAAATGACACTTGAAAGCATTTTGTAAGGCCCATTTGAGTTCCTATTTTGTGGTTGAGAAGCTGCAAAACAAACAACAACTGAGTTCTGTGTGTTTCTTCACATCACAGGCATACGAGAGGCTCTTCCCTTTGCCTCTGTGTTGGATCTCCTCTGTTTATCAGCAGAAAGCCCGATCCAGGCGCCAACGTCGATGCTCAACACACCAGCTTGGACACAGCGAGGCTACAGAAATGCCTGACAAGAGTCACGAGGACGTTTGAATTTATCGCTCCGCAGCAAGCGAACAACCTCGGGGCTCTGACATGGTTTTATGAATGAACGTCCAGATGCCAGTTGTACAGTAATCTCTCAGGCCGGCGAAAATTAGCTCATCCAGCTACTGTGGAAGGGCTGCCCCTGGCGAGCTCGCCTCGAAGCCAAGACAAGATGTCATGTACGGGTAGAGCACCTCCAAATGTTAAAACGCTCTCTTTTCAAGATGCTGTCTGGTGGAGAAAAATGGAAGATTGATAGTTGGAGTGGGGAAAAATGATTCAGGAAGGGGAGGAAATTGGTGGAGTTATTGTGAATAAGGGAAACCGTGCCGAAGTTGTGTTTATTTTGCTTATAATGTAAATACATTTCCAATCTGAAGTTTAGTCCTCCCAATGTTAGCGCAATTACTTACACTGACAGGTTCTACAACATTGCTGGACCAAGTGAATGCGAGTATCTCGTCACGCTGGCACAAAGCATGAAAATGTCAGGATTTTATATACTGTTAGACTCCTTACACACAACTTACAGACTTGTTTTGCAGTAGATATAGTAAAAAAGAAAAAGACGTGCTGAAACTTAACTCTGACACCTAACAGCACAGAGGCACCGCTGCTGCGCTGGTGGATTTTAAATTCTTGGCAACTCACAAATCAGCACTTTCTTTCGACTACACTTAAAATACTGCGTGTGTGTGCGTGCGTGCTGTCTGGGTCTAAGAGTATGACAGTAAAATTGTTTCTCCAGACTTCAACACAAAGTTCAGGTACCAGTTCAGAAGTCGCTCATTCTCAATAGGAGCCAGTAAACAATAACAGCTGTAAAAACAGCAGCCTTCAAAATGGGTTGTTGCTATAGTGTACATCGGGTTTGCCAGAAAAACAAACAACACGGCAATAAACAGATATTAAATGCCATTACTTTTTGGCCCTTTGGTTTATGGTGGTCTGTGTAAGTTATGGTCCAACTGTTTATCTGATCCATGGCCTGGAACAACTTGTAAATGGATTAAGTGTTGGTCTGCTTTGGGTAGATGAGAAAAAAATAAAAAAATAAACCTAGTGGAATGTTAAAAAGTCCATAAGAGACATTAGAAGTTGAAGACTGTCTCAACAAATAACTTGATTGATAGTCTATAAAATGAATGCTTGCATGCCATTCCTTAAAGGGATAGTTTGGATTTTTTCAAGCCAGTTTGGCAAAACAAATAGCATGGGAGAAAATGAATGTACTGCTGTGGATGGGGGCAGCAGCAAAACATATTTTAGACACCAAAAAAAAAGGCCCACCTAAAACAATACATTTTAAAAAAGTGTTTATGGTGCTATATTTTGTATCTGTGCCAGTTTACCTTGCAGTGAAACAGCTAAACAGCTCTTTTCAAAGCCACCAGACTGTAAAAAAATTAATTCACCTCACTGCACATGATGGTTGCTTATTGTTATTGTGTGACTTTGGTTAGTTTGGATTCAACAAAGTCACACAATAACACAACAAACTAACTGATCAAGGCAGCAGTAGACCAGCAACCCCCATGTTCAGTGAGGTTCAAATTACAGTTTTTATTTGTTTTTCAATTGAGTCCAGTGGCTTTGGTTTCCACATTGGAAAACGGCTGTCTCATGGCAAGATAAACCTCCAAAAAATATTCTTAATATAGCTTACACTTACACTCGTTTTTTTTTAGGTATCTAAAGTATGTTTAGCTGCTGTCCCCTTCCACAGCAGGACATTACTTTGCTCCCATGGTGGTACCCCTGTCTGTTCTTCCAAACTCCGTCTACTGTGGGTAATACATCGACTTTTGGATAAGTACCTCATACAACCCAACTTCAAATCATCTAAATAATCCCTTCAAAAAAAAACTCCTTAAAATGTGATGTTTTATGCTTTCCAAACATTTGGGAGCCAACTTGTCCACATATGGACTCAGGGTCAGAGGTCACTGTTCCAAACAAGTCAGTGGCAGAATGTACAATCAAATAATACAACTCACACACCAAAACGGCAGTTGGGTGATTGTATCATGCTGTATTTATTGGCAGCCATACAGGCTAGAAAATAATGAATATTATCACCCTGGGTTTGCTCCGTGTGTTTGACAGTCGCTCCCGCTGACTGAACTGCTGAGTGTCTAAACGGCCGGTTTGTCATCACAGTGTGTATGAATGCCGGGGGGCACGGCACAAGGAATGCGGTCATACAAATATAACAAGCAGTCGGCAGGGAAGCGACCATCTGACCACTACTCTTAGGAGTAGTGGTCAGATGGTCAGTCGGTGAGTGACATTGTCATTCGTGAGATTGAGGTGTGGAAGCTATATCTTATTCATGTGGGTATTTTAACATTCAGCCAACGCGTTTGACTTACAGCAGCCATGGAGTTGATGCGGTCGATGTAGTAGTCGGGCCAGCTGGTGGCCAGCTTGTTGGGGTCCTCTTGCTCCTGTGGGTGGACACAAAGACAGATGGAGTCACTTTAGAATGACTTGCATATTGAAACTTACACAAACATCAAATGTCTGTTTATATCCTTGCTCCTGTAGTGTATGACAATGTCAGCATGACTTTCAGTCCATTTATTCAGCCTGTGTTTGTGTTTTGTTGTTATATTCATATCGTTCCATTAATGTAACTATGTAGCAAGCTAGATATGTGGCAAGATTTGGTCCACTTTTGTAACCCTGCCTACCACACTGCCAAGGTGCCTTTAAGTAAGGCACCGACACCCCCAACTGCTTGTTCGCAACCCGTGCTAAAATCCTACACAGTCCCACCCCTAGTCCTGTGTGTGCATGCGTGTGAGTGTTTTTAACAGCAGAGTGTATAAAGTGAATGAGGGATTAATAAAGAACTCCTTGAGCGATGCGGAGGGCTTTTCAGAGATCTACCTCGGATCATGAGTCGTAATGATTATGGTGATGCCTTGACGTTTCCTGGAGCAATCCAACAAAACTACTTTTCCCGTAGCGCTGACCATCAGGTCAAAAGTGCTCCTTGATAGAGACTCCTCCATGACAAGATATTAGGGCTGTCCACGACCAATGAAATTCTCAGTCGCCAAACACTGATAAAAGATTTTGTAGAGTAAGCGGTTTGTTGATTTAATCCAAAGATCTGAGTTTCTCAACAAGAAACAAAACAAAAGCACCACTGTTAATCTTGCAATTACCAGAGATATGCTCAAAAGTACCTTAAGAATAAGTAATCCAGCAAGCTGATCTTTTCCACGAGAGGCACCATCCTGACAAACGTTTCACCTATGTGCGGCAAATATCAAAATCTTTCAGGGCAGACAACTGCGGAATTTACAGAAAAACCCTACGCTCTACAGACGATTAACCCTTCTTCATTTCAGAAACTTTGGAACTTTTCTACTCATGTTGTTGACAATCTTTATACTTTCAACCTCACTACAGGTAAGGTATGACAAGAGTAGTGAGATCAGTAGTGAGCTGTCAATTTTTCTCCAAAACCTTGATGAGCTGTGATGAACAAAGCAAGGCAGCTTGTAGGGCTTTGACTGTTGGACTTGTTTCTACATCACACTCACTCTAGTTTCATCTTTCCACTTTCTACCTTAGCTGCACACGTCAGCATCCACATGAGGACTAAATGGATCAGGCAGTCCAGTCCTCAATAACTGGGTCACAACATCTCGGAGTATTCACTTGTCTTAGCTTTTACTACATGGAGCAAGAAAAAGAGAGAGCAGGAGAGAAAGAAGAATTGCCTTGAGGAACAAAGTGCACTCCACAATAGTTTTCAAATAGCTCTCTCTGAGATCAATTTGTCCTGCCCCACGAGCAAACCCACGGCACGAGGGAATAAAGAGACCATGTTCCTTGCTCACATCTGGTCTTGTTTAGCCCGGGGTTAGAGCTCTGGTGCGGCATGGTTGTTGTTTTTGTTACTGTGTGCACATCAGATATCAGAAAATATTATAAAGTGACAGGATGCCCCATTCACAAAAAAATTGCATAATTTTGTAAGATAAGAGAAGAATTATTTGTCACATTAAAATCCCAACATATGTCAACAATTTGGCTTGATCCAAAAATTAAGAGGAACTTTAAAAAAAGTTGTTTTTTTTTCTAAAATGTGGTCAGAAGGCAGGGCCATGACCATAGACTGTATAAACTAAGTGGACGTAGTCTCTGCGATGTCCCCCAATGGCATGTGGACTTTGGTTCTGAAGCCTTGAGTCTGAACATTTTGGCCGTCGCCATCTTGGTTTTTTGCAACCAGAAATGACACGAGAGGGTGAAGCTAAGTACAACAGAACGCTGAATAAGACATATTTTAGTCTCCCAAAAAGTTACAATAAACTCGGTAGCTCCAAATATTTGAGTGCTACTGCCATATCACAGACACACACTGACATTAGAGAGGTTCAGATCCCCTTCCTCCATGAAGCTAATAACACCTGCTGCATCAAGCTGTAGGGGAGGATAGGTAGCTGGATCTATCAACTCAACATCCCCTCGCTCTCCTCCACCTTAGCTGCCACTGTCTCTGCCCCCATTTCGACTGCCTCCCCCACTGCCCTGGTCAAGTACTATAATGATGCACTCTCCTCCTGTCTTGACGTCATCACCCCCAAAAAAATCCAAACTCATCTCCTTCACCCACTCCGCCCCCTGGTACACTGACCGACTTCGCCTCCTCAAAGTGCAGGGCCGTCAACTGGAACGTCTTGCCAACAAAACTGGACTTACTGTTCACCTTGATGCCTTCAAACTCCACCAACAACAATATAAAGATGCCCTGAACACCGCTCGCTCCTCTCACTACTCCTCCATCATCCAATCTGGCTCCAACAATCCCAAAACGCTTTTCTCCGCCATCAACAAACTCCTTAAGCCCATGGACACCATCTCCACCTCCTTCACCACCAGCAAATGCAACTCATTTCTATCCTTCAACGACAAAATCATTGCAATACACAACCAGCTCGCAGCCCCCCCCCCCCCCTCTACCACCCCCCAAGCCCTCAACATGACTCTCCCCTACTTCCAAGCAACTCACTCTCATCCTTCAGTTCAATCACTGAAATGGACCTCTCCTCCATACTCTCCAGCATGAAGGCCTCCACCTGTGCCCTTGACCCCCTCCCCTCTTCCTTAGTCAAGGCCTGCCTCCCCTCACTCTCCCCTCTCATCACCAACATCATCAACTCCTCACTGTCTTCTGGTCTCATACCCCCCACACTCAAGATCGCTGCTGTCACCCCCGTGCTGAAAAAACCTGGTCTTGACCCCGACATCCCCAACAACTACCGGCCCATCTCCATCCTCCCCTACCTGTCCAAAGTCCTTGAGAGCTGTTGCATCACAACTCAAGTCCCACCTCAATCTCCATAATCTCTACGAACCCTTCCAATCCGGCTTCCGTTCAAAACACAGCACAGAAACCGCCCTACTGAAAATCACAAATGACATACTTCTCTCTGCTGACTCTGGCTTCCTCACCATCCTCATCCTCCTTGACCTCAGCGCCGCCTTCAACACTATCAACCACTCCATCCTCCTCTCACGTCTCCAGTACTCCCTTGGCATAACTGGCACTGCCCTCTCCTGGTTCACCTCATATCTCTCAGACTGACAATTCATTGCAATAAACAACTGTAAATCCTCTACCTCCCCAGTCACCCACGGTGTCCCCCAAGGTTCCGTGCTTGGTCCCCTCCTCTTCATCATTTACATCCTTCCCCTTGGACAAATCATCCGTCGTCATGGTCTCAACTTCCACTGCTACGCTGACGACACCCAACTCTACTTCTCCTCCAAGACCATCACCTCCGTCACCCACTCCACTCTCACCACCTGTCTCACTGATATAAAATCATGGATGCAACAGAACTTTCTCAAACTCAACTGCAACAAATCTGAAATACTCATCATCGGCCCTAACTCCCTCACCCGCTCAGCCCAGCCCTTCTCCCTCAACATTGATGTCTCCATTGTCACCCCCTCCACCCAAGTCCGCAACCTCGGTATCATCCTCGACCCCACCCTCTCTTTCCTACCCCACGCCAACCACATCACCAAAACTGCCTTCTTTCACCTCAGGAACATTGCACTCCTCCGACCCTCCCTGTCCTCTGCCACCACCGAAATTCTCATCCATGACCTCATAACCTCCAGACTCGACTACTACAACAGCATCCTCTATGGTTCTCCCAACAAAATCCTCAATAAACTCCAATATGTTCAGAACTCTGCCGCTCGACTGCTCACTTCCACCCGCCGCTATGAACACATCACCCCGGTCCTTCGCAACCTCCACTGGCTCCCGGTCAAATACAGAATAAACTTTAAAATATTACTCACCACCTACAAAGCCCTAAACAACCTGGCCCCTCCCTACCTTTCAGACATCCTCCCCCTCCACGCCCCAACCCGTTGCCTCAGGTCCGCTGGTGCAAACACTCTGAAGACCATCAGGACCAAGCACCGGACCTGGGGTGACAGGGCCTTCTCAGCTGCTGCACCTCCCCTCTGGAACGCCCTCCCCATCCACATCCGTGAGGCTCCCTCCCTATCATCATTCAAACAAGCACTCAAAACCCACCTCTTCAAACTTGCCTTCACCTGCTAACCTATGCACCCTACCCTCCATTACATGACCCATTCCGCACAGCTTCTCCAGTTATTCTTTTTTTTTTACCAAAATGTTCTCTTTGTTTGTTTTCTTTGCTCCTCTGTCTTTCTTTTTTCTTCTTTTTTTTTGTTTGTTTGTTCTGTTTGTCTCTGCCCTGTAAAGCATCTTTGGGTATTTTGAAAAGCGCTATATAAAATTGATGTATTATTATTTGTTAGAGCCAAATTCAATGTGATGTTAAATATTCACTTGTATTTACATGTTTAACTTTAATCACATCTGTTTCTACTTTGAATGTTACAAGGATGTCGTTATAATTAGTTATAGTAAGGAATACATGTAAGTGACAGACTGCCGTCACTTTAAGGTCACTTTGCGACAGTTACTGACAGTTGTGAGTAATATCTGAAGCAGTATGGAGCCGCACAGTTTTCCGAACGTGTTATGAACCGTGTTATGAAACGTGTTATATGGAACGATGTACGCGGATTAAGTTGTGGATAACCTGTGGATACTTAAAGTATGTCCAAGTAATCAGCCTACTTTTAGGAAGAAAGGAAGTTGTTTGACTGACTTGTACGAAGGAAATTGGATCAATAAAACACGTATTGCTTTCATCTACGAGCGGCGTCGGTGTGAGCTATGTGCTAAGGACCAGAAACACGCGTCAACTTAAGGTTTACATTCTGCTGAAGATTTGGACGCTACATTATTATTATTATTATTATTACTACTCTATGTCAGACCATGATATGAGAAACAACACATCCCATGGCAGAAGATCTGCTTAGAATGATAAACACATTATAAATGTTGCTAGAACAACAGATTATTTCTGTGATAGTCGATTGTCATCAGGGGCAAAGTAAGCTCTCTGACTGCTTACATAACAAGTGCAACCACTTCATTCACTACAACGTGCTGCAGCAAGAGTTCATCAATCTTCTCTGTGTTCCATCTTGATATAGAAACTCAAAAATCTATGCCACCCAAATCCCTTAATTTCTAATATGTTGCTTCAATACTTGTATGGTGGTTCAACACAGCTGAAAGCAAATGACATGTAGTGTTGATTAAGTCAGACAAACTCCATTAATTGTCCTTTGACATAAAACCCTCTTATCATGACCACTATTAAACTTCTGGACATACAAAATGAGCTGCTGAAACAGCAGATCCACTGATTTGTGAATAGTATGCACTCAAGCAGCTCCACCACACAGCTTGTTCTGGGTTGGAGTATGAAGCTGTGGCCCTTGCCAGCATTTAAGCTCAAGAGCTAAAACAACCAGAGAAAACAAAAACAATAGAACTCACTGTACTACTCAGCTTGTGTTTTCAAGCCTGCCGTCACTTCCACTATACTGCTGACGTGCTCGGCACACGATGGCAGACAGATCCTGACGCTGAGATTAACAAGTTAACCGCCTCTCTCTGGCCCTTCAGCCCAATTACAGCCGCCGACACGCCCTCAAAAACATGTCGAGTCCAGCACAGCATTTACTCTGGCAGTTTCACGAGCCCGAGTAAAGTGCTGCAATTTTCTTCTCGTTTTAGGAGGAATTTAAAAAAACTATTTCAACACGAGCTACACGAATATTCGCAGTTTTAATGAGATTTTCGGAAAAAAGGGTGAAGCGATGTGAAGGCTGTTCTTGCGTGCTGCTTTCCTGATCAAACCATTTCGGGGAGTTAATCACAGATGATGACTGGTATTAAAAATGGCGTGTAAAGAAGTCAGACTCCAATGAGTGGAGCCTGTTTCCAACAGCAGGCCTTTGATGTGAATGGAGAGAGAATCTGTGTGAAAGCACTCCATATATACTTTATATACATATATATATAAAAATGTACGTGCTCCTCTGCTCATGGCCCTCAATCCACATTCCAGTCGCGTGCCTCGCTGCGACAGTTTAAGGTCAACCCCGTCATTCTATTACAGCAATTACACACTTGCACTACAACATACATTCCTCACGTCTGGTGACGTTAAATATGATTTACAATCCAGGTTGCGGCAGGCAAAAAGAGGACAGGAATCCCCAGCAGTGTATCGGGTATTATTTCTGCAAGGTGTTCGTCTTTGTTACAACCATCTGTTGAGGGATATATTGTTTCTCAGATGAGCCAAGTACTCCACTAAAGCCGAGGTTCAAGAATATTTCCCCGTGCGTTTGGCAGCCTGTTGCGTTCGCAGAGGCACCTGTTGAAAGAGCAGATGAAATTACATATTTTGGCTCCCCCGGCATCAACGCAAAAGGCCGTCTTGAAGATTTCAAAACTCCTTAAAATGGTTTGACTGACAAAGATGATTGAGCTCACAGACTGTAAAGAAACCTATGCACATTTCAAGTCAAGGTTTCAGAAACTGCTTCTGGACTTCTAGAAAACATATCGCTCAATTCTAAAAGACTAGCAAGAGCAAGGGAGGGAGGTAAAGAGGAATAATACCATGCCACAAGCTGCCGCGTTCTTGCCCAACAAAAGATCTGACAGAGGCACGTATTAGCTTGCATGTTTTCCAGTCTTTGAGGCGTTGGCAACCAACTTGGCCCGATCGCTCCTTGTAATACAAAAAAAAAAACAAGCGTCTGAATGCAAGTAATCAACTGGGGACATTTCATGTTGATATCTATTCATTTTTTATCCTTTTACCAGTAATTTTGCAGTTATTATCGTTATTAGCAGTTTTCTCAAAATAAGTTTTGTCTTAGACTGTTGCAGAAATCTCCACTTCGGTAGCTGTTACATTCCCCAAACTTTCCAGTTCAAATCTATATTCTGAAGGTTTTTACAGAGGG